>NW_026884370.1:0-55444 GCF_032173495.1 Musca vetustissima | reverse complement strand
ATAAAGAAAGCACACAAATTCGAAAACTACCATGAACATTTTTTTTTTTGATTAAAATGATTGCATATGTGAAATATGTTGCTCATATTTGCACATATTTTTGCCTATATTTTTCATATTTTTTGCATATTTTTGCATATGTTTGCATATTTGCATATTTTTGCATATTTTTCATATTTTTGCATATGTTTGCATATTTTGCATATATTTTGTATATGTTTGCATATATTTTGCATATTTTGCATATATTTTGCATATGTTTGCATATTTTGAATTTTTTTGCATATGTTTGCATATTTTGCATATTTTTGCATATTTTGCATATTTTGCATATTTTGCATATTTTTGCATATGTTTGCATATTTTGCATATATTTTGCATATGTTTGCATATTTTGAATATTTTTGCATATGTTTGCATATGTTTGCATATTTTGCATATTTTTGCATATGTTTGCATATATTTTGCATATTTTTGCATATTTTTGCATATTTTTGCATATTTTGCATATGTTTGCATATTTTGCATGTGTTTGCATATTTTTGCATATTTTGCATATGTTTGCATATTTTGCATATTTTTGCATATTTTTGCATATTTTGCATATTTTTGCATATTTTGCATATGTTTGCATATTTTGCATATATTTTGCATATGTTTGCATATTTTGCATATTTTTGCATATTTTGCATATGTTTGCATATTTTGCATATATTTTGCATATTTTTGCATATTTTTGCATATTTGCATATTTTTGCATATTTTGCATATTTTTGCATATGTTTGCATATTTTGCATATATTTTGCATATGTTTGCATATATTTTGCATATTTTGCATATATTTTGCATATGCTTGCATATTTTGAATATTTTTGCATATGTTTGCATATTTTGTATATTTTTGCATATTTTTGCATATTTTGCATATTTTGCATATGTTTGCATATGTTTGCATATTTTTGCATATTTTGAATATTTTTGCATATGTTTGCATATTTTGCATATATTTTGCATATGTTTGCATATTTTGCATATTTTTGCATATTTTGCATATTTTTGCATATTTTGCATATGTTTGCATATTTTGCATATATTTTGCATAATTTGCATATGTTTGCATATTTTGCATATATTTTGCATATTTTGCATATGTTTGCATATTTTGCATATATTTTGCATATTTTGCATATTTTTGCATATTTATTGCATATCGATCTAGCATACCGTGCATATTTCTTGCATATATTTTGCATATTTATCGCATATCGACCTAGCATACCGTGCATATTTTTTGCATATTTTGCATATTTTAACATATATTTTGCATATTTTGCCTATATTTTGCATATTTTATGCATATATTTTGCATATTTATTGCATATCGACCTAGCATATTTTGCATATTTTTTGCATATATTTTGCATATTTTGCATATGTTTGCATATATTTTGCATATTTTGCATATTTTTGCATATTTTTGCATATTTTTGCATATTTTGCATATGTTTGCATATTTTGCATATATTTTGCATAATTTGCATATGTTTGCATATTTTGCATATATTTTGCATATGTTTGCATATTTTGCATATATTTTGCATATTTTGCATATTTTTGCATATTTATTGCATATCGATCTAGCATACCGTGCATATTTCTTGCATATATTTTGCATATTTATCGCATATCGACCTAGCATACCGTGCATATTTTTTGCATATTTTGCATATTTTAACATATATTTTGCATATTTTGCCTATATTTTGCATATTTTATGCATATATTTTGCATATTTATTGCATATCGACCTAGCATATTTTGCATATATTTTGCATATTTTTTGCATATTTTTTGCATACTTTTTGCATATTTTGCATATTTTTTGCATATCTCGTGCATATGCAAATATGCAAAAAATTAAAAAATATGAACCCTTCAAATAATTCTAAATCCTTTGAAACGAATTTGTGTCCAATCAGAATTTCGATATCTTCATTATTAAAAAATATGCAAATATGCAAAATCCGAGGTCTACTTATGGGTACCAAATTTGGTACAATTTGAATTTTGGGAATCTTGTAATTTTATGATAGGGGTTTTATGACCATTGTTGGGTGAAATTTGTACTAAATGGTATCAAATTTTGAGTGGGAATATCGAAATTAGGATTTGGGTATGTTGAACGTTTCTGGAATGTGTACTAAATTTGGTGTTAGGTGAACCGATAGAGCTGGAATATTGACATTTGGAGTTAGGATCACTGTTGGGTATGTAGGAGGTTTGGAAATGTCTACTAAATGGAACTAAATTTGGTACAATTTGGATTTAGAGTGAACCGACATAGCTGGAATGCTGGCATTGGTAACAAATTTGGATTTGGGTGAAACTATATTTGAAATGTGGATCTTTTTCGAAATAAGTATTACAAGAGTACAAATGCAATAAATGACATCAAATTTAGTATATAGCTAGATTTCTGTTGCGGTCAGAATTGGTGTGCAGATTTGAGATATATAGGTACTTTTGGAATTTGGTCGGTATATTGGTCGGTATTGGTTTTTAAATAATGCCCACATTCCCTAACGAAGTTGCAGGCATATGCTAGTAATTCAATAAATTATATACATCAATAAAGAATGTGGAGCAGTTAAATGACGAAGCTGCAACTACTTTAAAAGACGGGGTTTGTCCGACACTTTATCTGGTTCAACTCAAAATGGGTTTTCTAATTGCGAAGATCGATATTCAATTAATCCTTTTTTACATTGGTCAACATCTTGAAATCGCCTTTGCGGACGACTTAAGAAAAAACGTTATTAAATACATGGACACCAAACATTGCCTACGAATTTGAGCTATAAATAAAAAAGGATTTAGATGTGATTAGATTGATTTGATTGATTTATTGAGACTTCATATTTTATACCCTTCACCACACTGTGGTACAGGGTATTATGTCTTTGTGCATATGTTTGTAACAGGCAAAAGGAAATGAGATAGACACATGGTTCCTTTTGAGAATATGCATAGAATCACTGTCCCTCTGTCTGTCCATAATAAATTTTAAACAAAGTGCAGGTCGCATTTTTGATCCAAATTGGATGAAATTTGGCACAGCTCATTCATTTGGTACAAGGACGAAATTGGGAAAAATCGGTTCAGATTTACATATAGCTCCCATATATAGTTTCGTCCAATTTAATGTAAATGGAATGCCATTTTTATGGATTGATCATAGTCGGTTCATATTTATTATGTTATGTTAGAATGCATCTATTGAATATACCCAAAGTGGTGAAGGGTATCATATAGTCGGCCTTGTCCGACTTTACTGCTTTCTATACTGGTTTCTATTAATGATATTTTAACAAAAATAATTATAACAAACACTTAAAACTATAATGTATTATTTTAAAATCATTACAAGATAATGCTACATGATAATACTATTTGTGATAAAACGATTTTACAATTTATTGCAAAATGTGAAGTACAATCTTTGCTCCCGACACACGAAATTATCTGTAGAGTCGCATCTACAAAAATAATAATAAAAAAATAAAAATTATAAATAACTTATCTATATATGGGCAATATTGCCAATTTTTTAATATTCCATTTTCAAAAAATCAGCTTTTTTGTTTTTGTGGCACATCAATGATTTTTGGTACACATATAGAGAAAAATGTTCCGACTCCGAAACCGTTCGCGATCAAATTTTTGGCTGATGCGCGCAAAAGTTATCGAGGTTTTAATTTTAGCCATAAGAAAAATATCTTAAAATTACGCCGTTTATTATATTGACCAAAAACGTATATATATATCTTCCTCCGTAAAATAAGAATATGAATATATTATAATAATCACGATAAAGTTGCACATATTCGCGAAATATGAGAAAAATAAAAAAATATATCAGATTACATCAATATTTTCATTATATTAATGTCATGTATCATCCTAAAAATTAATTTAAAAATATGTACATAATCTAAACACGATGGTGAATCAAATGATATCAAAATCACACAAGTCCGAGTAGCGGTTTCTAAATCAAAGCGACAACAAAACAAGATATTGAGGAAAAATATTTGTTTTTGGTTCGAAAAAATAATGTCATCATATTAATTTTTTTAATTGTATACAAGAAATTTCAGAAAAAAATGTTGGGGTTATTCTGCTATTTTACCCGAATTTCGCCGAAAAATTGACATATATAATAATAATCACTTTTTGTGTATAAGTATACGCCTTGCGGATTATATCAAGACCCTTCCGATAAATCTTAGAATTCTATAAATAGGAATAAATCTTAAAATAAAATAATATTATGAAATATACATTTTAAATTGCGTGTAAATCGCGTAATTCTCAAAATCATTTGATGCGCATGCGGTTTCCAGGAAGAACTGAAGTTTATCTTCCAATCCATATATATTTTGCGAAATTTTATTTGACGGCTAAGATGTGCCGCACGCTACATTGAAGTATCCAAAAAATCGTAAAACGCGAATTATTTCCGAAAACTCCATATGCCATTAACGCGCATCCGATTTCGGTGTGCACCCTAAAAAAATACATCGATCTATACCGATTTCAATGTGGTCCATTAAGAACCATGGATGTGCCGGCTCACACTAGTTTTAAGATAAATTGGGTACATCTCTCTTTCGGCTGTAGTTTTTAAAGTTCTCTTTTCGAACAAGATCAAAATCCGTATAAGGTCATTTATTGAAGCGGAAATGATCCATAGAAAACGCAAATAAATCCGCGATATTTTCAAAAACATTTTTTGCCAAATTTCGTGTTTTTGGAAGGCCAGTTCCCGCCGTTCTAGTAGATGGATTTTTAGGAAGAAGATTTTATATCATCAGAAACGTAAAAAACCTTATTGATCGCGGGTACCCATATCATTCAGTTGACAGATCTAAAAATTTGGCCCGAAAAATAGGTTTTTTAGAAATTTGATTGCACAAAATTCGCACCTTCGGATGAGTATTACTCTGAAGCTGTGCATACTACATACACAAAATACATATCAAATTACGCAGATTCGCTACAATAATCTTATAATCGATTTTTATAAATTCCTGTTTGCGTATTGAAGCTAGAAGTAAAATTAAAAAAACACTCAAAATCGAGCTTCAAAATGTCAGCATCATTTAAAGGTAGATGCAGTTAAAATTTTGAAAAATGATACATAAGGGGCGTAGTCCCCATTTTGTTGACTTCTAGTTTTCTTTTGACACGAAGACCGTGCAATGAGTGGCTTAGTCACAAATCGATAGAGAACATAAAAAAACTGGTTCGCCTCAACGTGTTTTTACACATTTTTTTACATTAAAGTAGACACAGCTTCCACCAAGATAAAGTTTGGAGGTCAATATCATGAACAGTTTGCAAGGACAGATCAATTAACCCAAAACTATTCACTTTTTTTCATATACTTAAGTAGTTCCCGAGTTATAAAGGGGTGAACCTCCGCTTCAGCTATGTTAAAAAATTGGCAATATTGCCCATATATAAAATAGAAAAAAATTTGTTTGTTTGTATGTTACCGATAGACGCCAAAACCGCTGAACAGATCTTAATGAGATTTACACTGTATGTCGGGGCATGCCCTGAAAGTAACATAGGCTATATAAACTTTTAAAATTCCGCGTGGATTCGGAGTTATAGCATCAATAGTACCCATACCTCAAAATTTCTGAACACGTAATATGCGCGTATCTTAACAAAGGTCACAGATATCGTTTTCAAAATTTGCCTGAATAATGAATGCGTGAATACACACCATCCATACAAAAATGAGCATGGTACGATCAACGGAAAGTGCACTTTGTACTGCATTTTAAAAATCAGCATATTGGAAATTGAAAATATTTTGTTTGTAGACTCTAAAAATGCTGAAAAGATTTTGCTGAGATTTTCACAGAACGTAATAACATGCCCTGGGAATAACATATGCTTTAAAAACTTCTAAGATTTCCCGAGGATGCGGTGTTATAGCATCGAACGTAATCATACCTCAAAAATTATGAACATGTAATTTGTGTATATCTTAAGTACGGTTACAGATACCGAGTTCAAACTATTGCTGAGTAACGTGAGTGTAAATACGCATCATCCACACAACATGACCGCGGACAAGGGAAAATGCGCACCTTATTGCATTTAAATCTATACGTAGAAAATAGAAAACATATTGTTTGTGGAATCATGTGGGCAAAGTTTCATGAAATTTAGTAAATATTGCAGCTGTATATAGGATGATTACCAATTAATCATACCTAAATTTTAATTTGATAACTTCAGCAGGGGCAGCGAAGCGCCACGGGTCCCGCTAGTAACTTATAAAAACAAATAAAAAAGGAAAAAAGAGAACATTTCAAATTAATTGGTTCGATTGGTTTTCTTCGATTTCATATTCAGTTTTTTGTATAATTTGCATCTTATTTTCAAATAAAGGAGGCTGCGGAAAGGGCACCACCAAGTCCAAATATGACATGTTTGGTTATTGAATGTTGCAAAAATTAATTCTTTTGAGGTAATTTCGACCACTTTTGACACTTATTGGTCGATATCTCCGCCTTGTCACCGTTCGAACTTTATAATTAATAAAAAAATATTCCTTATTTGTTTTATATAATGGTGTATGTCAAGTTTGCTTCAAATCGGACCAGATTTATAAAAAGGGCCCATACCATAATTCTGCCGATTTGATATACACAAATGGTACACCCTTCAAAGATGCTACCACTGTTCTACAGATACTATATTGTACATAGAAGCAGTTCTTGTATGTATCCAAAGTTGTGAAGGGTATCATATAGTCGGCTCCAATCGGATTTTGGATTTTCCTTGCTGTTTATTATGTTCAATTTGATTTTAATTAGCTTGTTGGGCTCTTTGTTCAAATTTTTGATAATTATTTAATCTTGTTTCAGTTAAAAAAGGTCAAAACGTCATCTATGAGGACGTCGACATCAACATTTGCCTGAATAATGAATGCGTGAATACACACCATCCATACAAAAATGAGCATGGTACGATCAACGGAAAGTGCACTTTGTACTGCATTTTAAAAATCAGCATATTGGAAATTGAAAATATTTTGTTTGTAGACTCTAAAAATGCTGAAAAGATTTTACTGAGATTTTCACAGAACGTAATAACATGCCCTGGGAATAATATATGCTTTAAAAACTTCTAAGATTTCCCGAGGATGCGGTGTTATAGCATCGAACGTAATCATACCTCAAAAATTATGAACATATAATTTGTGTATATCTTAAGTACGGTTACAGATACCGAGTTCAAACTATTGCTGAGTAACGTGAGTGTAAATACGCATCATCCACTCAACATGACCGCGGACAAGGGAAAATGCGCACCTTATTGCATTTAAATCTATACGTAGAAAATAGAAAACATATTGTTTGTGGAATCATGTGGGCAAAGTTTCATGAAATTTAATAAATATTGCAGCTGTATATAGGATGATTACCAATTGATCATACCTAAATTTTAATTTGATAACTTCAGCAGGGGCAGCGAAGCGCCACGGGTCCCGCTAGTAACTTATAAAAACAAATAAAAAAGGAAAAAAGAGAACATTTCAAATTAATTGGTTCGATTGGTTTTCTTCGATTTCATATTCAGTTTTTTGTATAATTTGCATCTTATTTTCAAATAAAGGAGGCTGCGGAAAGGGCACCACCAAGTCCAAATATGACATGTTTGGTTATTGAATGTTGCAAAAATTAATTCTTTTGAGGTAATTTCGACCACTTTTGACACTTATTGGTCGATATCTCCGCCTTGTCACCGTTCGAACTTTATAATTAATAAAAAAATATTCCTTATTTGTTTTATATAATGGTGTATGTCAAGTTTGCTTCAAATCGGACCAGATTTATAAAAAGGGCCCATACCATAATTCTGCCGATTTGATATACACAAATGGTACGCCCTTCAAAGATGCTACCACTATTCTACAGATACTATATTGTACATAGAAGCAGTTCTTGTATGTATCCAAAGTTGTGAAGGGTATCATATAGTCGGCTCCAATCGGATTTTGGATTTTCCTTGCTGTTTATTATGTTCAATTTGATTTTAATTAGCTTGTTGGGCTCTTTGTTCAATTTTTTGATAATTATTTAATCTTGTTTCAGTTAAAAAAGGTCAAAACGTCATCTATGAGGACGTCGACATCAACATCGATGAGGTATTATCTCGGAGAAACATTCGCCATTATAATATGATTATAATTTTATTAAAATTGGTGTTGGTAATTATGAATCGCCTGATCAGCGAATATATTTGAATTGATAATAATGTGTTATAATATTTGGGGGTTTGGCTTTTAGAAATCGCTTATAACAAGGAACTGACGCATTTGGTCGTTATAAGCGATATTAGTAAAATATTGGTGATATACATTAAATTAACTTCGGGTAATGTGGACCACTATTTTCTTTTCTTGATATTGTGAACGTAACAACGGTAAAAAATAAAAACAAATTGTTTTCACATCATAGTAGATTTGTTGGCTAAATATGTTCCAGGTGAAACACTACATATATTTGTCTATAAAAATGTTATTGCATTATGTCTCATACAACTCTAAACTGCGAATAAAAATAACTTGGCGGGTAATGTGGACCAGTATGTGTGGGTAATGAGGATCAGTAAGTTAAAGGTAGGCTGTGGATTGGCTGTGATAAATTTCAATTTATTGCACTCTTGGGTAGCAAAGAATGCAAAAATATATGGGTTCATGTTTTGAAATAGCCCCCATTAGGGGTACCGAAGGCCCTTGCTTCATTATCCAACCGAATCACCTGTAATTTCGCATATCGAGTTTTCAGAGGATAGAATACCTCCTCGCATATTAAATGCGCCCATGTTTCGAACTCTTGCTCATGAAAAGGTCCCACTTTTTTATAGTGGTCCACATTACCCGACATTGAATATTTTTATTTAAACATAATTATCGGCTTCGAAAATGAATACAAATTAAAAATCACCGATTGTAATTACAGCTAATCGTATATTTTTGTTAAAGAAAACAAGAAAATCACATAATTTCTTTATATTCAATAAAAACAAGGTGTTCGACTATTTTGCAAAAACGTTCGACTACTGTGCTAAAAAATTCCAAATCACACTTATACAATCACAGCTACATTTTCTACTAATAAATATATTCAACATTGCAATTATTTATTAAAAAACAAGTTTGTTTTTTGTTTTCACTGATTAGGAAAACATTTATTAAAGCGGCATTGATATATTTCAAGCAGTTTCTTAGATAAGGGGGTTGTCCACATTATAAAATATCCTTGGAAAACATAGTACACATAGGTCTACTTCTTTGCTATGTTCCTTATATACAATTCGCAAGATTATTCGACTAAATCTAAATGTAGGTTTGTACACATACTATTATTTTTATCAAAAATATTCTTTTTGTCATCTATTTTCGTTTTTAAAATCTGGTCGCCTTGTTTTGTGAGAAATATTTTTGTTCATTGATTTCGTCGTTAAAATTTATAGGAAAATTCGAATATGTCCCAATTTAGATTAGGCGAGTTTACTTGCGGCAAGTCTTTGTTTGTAGGAGAGAGGGGCAAGGGGTATAGAAATGAAAAAAAAGTTGCTCGTACCGACAATTTTTTGGCAATTCGTTTTGTGTATTTCGTACTTGTTGACATTTTATATATATTTAAATGTGAAAAAACAACAAATAAAAAAATATTTTGGAAACCGAATTGCCTTGTATAGACGCATGAAGCAAGTTCAAAAGAGAACGATAAGAATTGCCGCAAGTAAACTCGCCTAATCTAAATCAAGACTTGTATAGACGCATGAAGCAAGTTCAAAAGAGAACGATAAAAATTGCCGCAAGTAAACTCGCCTAATCTAAATTGGGACTTTCCGAAATACGTTGATGTACGAATTTTCAAAGTTGAAAAAATTCAACTATGACAGAACGTAGTTTTGTTGAAAATAGAAACAAAACATGAAGAAAATATTATGTTTTCAATAACAATGTGGAATATTTGAACAAATTTGAAAATATTTTAATTTTGATTAGTTCTCAAAGAGATTTGTATTCGACGTATTTGGATAATACGGCCGTACACAAAATTTTTCAAAAGTGGGGAAGTTGAATTTTTCTGTACGGATTATAGGTAACGGAACTTCCTATATGATTTTGAACAGGAAATAAAATTAAAGCCTTAATCTTTTACAGAATTTTATGTTACAAATCATAAACCGTTTACCACCCAACATGAACATTTTCAAAATATGTAAACAGTTGTCACAACAAATACCCTGCAAATCAGTTGAACAACCGAATTTATGTTTTTTCCGAGAGTTTTTGAATTTCCATATTTTTTTTGGATTCCCATTTTATGCAAAATGGTGTGCTCAATTTCGATCTAAAGTGCGGCTCGAACGATTAGCTTTGCTCAATGTTCACTAACTATTAACAAAAACATATGTTTTATTGATGTATTTCCTATGTGTTTAACAACAAAATTAAGACAAAATGTCTGCTGGCTTGATAATTGCCCTGGTTTCTAAGTCTTGATTTAGATTAGGCAAGTTTACTTGCGGCAAGTCTTTGTTTGTAGGAGAGAGGGGCAAGGGGTATAGAAATGAAAAAAATTGCTCGTACCGACAATTTTCTGGCAATTCGTTTTGTGTATTTCGTATTTGTTGACATTTTATATATATTTAAATGTAAAAAAACAACAAATAAAAAATATTTTGGAAACCGAATTGCCTTGTATAGACGCATGGAGCAAGTTCAAAAGAGAACGATAAAAATTGCCGCAAGTAAACTCGCCTAATATAAATCAGGACTAATTGAAGAAGGCTAATGATATTAGGTGTGTCTGGTTACTTTTCCTGTATCATTTATTCAGTAAGTTCTAGTTCAGAGAGTAGGCCTTTTTTTACTCTCTTTTGCAATAATACTGAGAAAAGTAAACAGACAACATTTAGTAAGATTTAGCAAATAAACAGCGGATTCAAGAAAACATTTGATTTGCGCCAAAATAAAAAAAAAAAAAAAACAAAGGACAAACACAATTATTTGTATTGCATTTAATATAAAAAATAAAATGAACAATAAAGGAAATTGATTTGGTATATTCCCCGGAAACATTTAAGCTTCCTGCATCAATACATTGCCCTCTATCTGGAACTTGCCTAAAAATATAAAGAATTAGTGTCTATTTTAATGAAACATTGCATTACTTACGAATTTTCTTCAATTTTCTGTAATTTTTATACAACTTAACTTTAAATTTGCAAGTTAAAAAAATGTTTTGAATAATTGTTTTTGCAAAGTAGTCAGGCTTAATCCCAGTTTGTTGTTTTTATAAAAAAACAACTATTTATTAGTGGGGAATGTATGGCATTGTCCGCCGAGGGGTAAGGCAGGGAAGACTATAGTTTCGGATCTCGCCACTGATCCTCATCAGTTCCCTTAGTTTTTTGTTGGGATATTCTCCCCAGAAGCTATTAATAGCTTCTTTACAAAAAACCTTTCAAACCCAAATGTCTCTTGTGACAATTCGAAGTTCTTACGTTACCAGCGATACGACCCCAATGAGAAGTTCGTTTTGTTGGCGCCTGACTTCGTGGTCAGCAAGGCATTTACAGACAACTACAATACATTTCCCACTGCTATGTGTCGTCACTTTGTGACGAATGCACATAACTTTGTTGTTGGTATTGCTAGTTAAAGCAATACCAACAGAATATCCCAACAAAAAACAAAGGGTATTGATGAGGATCAGTGGCGAGATCCGAAACTATAGTCTTCCCTGCCTTACCCCTCGGCGGACAATGCCATACATTCTCCACTAATAAATAGTTGTGTTTTAAAAAAACAACAAACTGGGATTGAGCCTGACTATTTCGCTAAAACAAAATACAAATGGTATCCCAAATAACCCGTCAAACACTACTGTTTTGAATAATTTTTGTGTTTTTTCATAAAACAGCTGATCTCAAAAAGGCTGAGTTTGCAAAATCTTACTGAATAAAATTCTTTCAGTAAACTCCAGTAAGTTTGTTGTCAAACTCTCTCACTTGTCTCTCTTGTACTGGATTTTTGGGTAAACAGACAACATTTAGTAACATTTGGTAACAATTGTTACCAAATATCGAGTAAACAGACAGAGCTATTGGAAGGTGTTAGCGACGCACTATGTCACGAGTTCATATAAACAGCGGCCAAAAATAGAAGGAGTTATCGTAAGTTAATGAAATTTGGTACATGTGCTTATTATTGGCCTAAAGAGCAACTGACAAAAAATTAGATAGATCGGACCAAGATTTCGTATACCTCCCATACAATGGGTCTTGAGAATGTCACCCTTTTTGGCCTATAAAATCTTTAATATTCAAACAAATTCAATGAAAATTGGCAATTTACATTTAATTAGGCCTCTAAAGCAACTGACCAAAAACTGGGTAGATTGGACCAAGATTTGATATACCTCCCATACAAAGGGTCTTGAAAAATCCGCTTTTTGGACCTATAATTTTTTTATATTCATCCAAATTGCAGGAAAATTATCATGTCTTCGTCCAAATTACATCAAATTTGGGCGAAGAAAGTAACAGGTGCTGTAATTTAGTTGTTGGCCCATATTTCACGATCGGACCAAGATTTCGTATACCTCCCATACAATGGGTCTTGAGAATGTCACCCTTTTTGGCCTATAAAATCTTTAATATTCAAACAAATTCAATGAAAATTGGCAATTTACATTTAATTAGGCCTCTAAAGCAACTGACCAAAAACTGGGTAGATTGGACCAAGATTTGATATACCTCCCATACAAAGGGTCTTGAAAAATCCGCTTTTTGGACCTATAAATTTTTTATATTCATCCAAATTGCAGGAAAATTATCATGTCTTCGTCCAAATTACATCAAATTTGGGCGAAGAAAGTAACAGGTGCTGTAATTTAGTTGTTGGCCCATATTTCACGTACCTACCATACCAAAAGTCCCTAAAAATTTAACTTTCTGTACTATAAAATCGTTATATGCAGCTAAATTAAGTATAGTAGTTTTATTTTTGTTATTTTTATTATAATATAATAAATATTTGATATCCTTTACTAACTAATAAATTACTTGTTTATCATTCACAAAATTTTCAAAACAAACATCAGAGATATATATAAAATATTGACTTCAAAAATGTATGATTTAGTATTAACCACGTTATAATCTCGGGCCTTTACTTTATGGCTGTTTAAGGATATTACAAGGTCGGTTTGTAATATAAAATTCTAAATAAAATCCTTATTTAACTCGGCTTTAACAAAAGTTCGGGCTGCTACTAATTATTTGTTGGCATGACTTGTTAGCATCTTGTGAAAGTCGCTCAAAGGGTATTGTATTTAAAAGCTATATTTTAAAACCAATTCTCCTATATCTCCGCTTCGAATAACGTTTTCACCACTTAATTGCACATTTTATGTAAAATATTGTATTATTTCTATGTTCTGAATACATATTCTCCTTCCTATTTGACCCTCAATAACATATTTAATTGTATACATAACATATTTGACCATTCGTTTCTAACCATTTCGTGAATATGCCTTATTTTGTAATAAGGTGGTCACCAAAAAAGTTAAATAACTCTTAGGACCGCAGGACTCCGCAGCTAATTTTTTTTATTCCTTAAATAACACACTTTTCACTACTCAAATAAAAAAAAATTAGAGCTAACCTTTTTTAAACTTTTTTTTTCTGCTCCACTAATTTCAAAATTTGTTTTAAAAATTTGAGGAACTAAGTACTACAAGTGTGGACGACTGTATACACCATATGATATCTATATACATACAAACTAAAGAGAATCCTAGTTTTAGCATCCACAGCAACCAAACTAAACACTTTTATAATAACCGTTAATTTGAATATTCAAATATTTGAGCATCAGAAAAACACACCCATTTTTCGAAAATATGGTAAAAAATCAGTTTATAAATAATTATCAGATTTGAACCTTTGTAGAGACAAAACTACTTGACATATCGATATAAAATTTCATATTTATTCTAATTGGAGTGTTTTCTAGCAATACTCACCAAAAAATTTGTCATCCGTGGTACTTGGTTTTGACCATTTTTGGCCGCGGTCGTGACACTGTGCGACGTCGCCTTAGAGAATCTGTGTAGGTATTTCGATGTTTGCAAAGCAATGTCCTACATTATAATCCTGAAAAGGTTATGGAACTCGTAAACGTTTGCTGCGCATAGAAATGTATTGTTTCTAAATAATCTGGCATGTCTACTATATCGAGCAATCAAAGCAATACAAGTAATGGGTACGGATAACAATGCCTTTGGCAACAACCTGTTATCGACATTCCCCGATAAAACGACAGCTAGTACAGCATCCACGGCCATTTTATATGCCTCACCAACCAAGTCGTCACAGAAAAAATCCACAACTTCCTCATCGACGTTGGCAAATGCAACGGGCAATAAAATCAATCACACGTTGTTCTTAATAAAAGGAGCCTTTTTATTTTCTTTAATTTCACTAGAAAAGCTAATCTGAATACTGTCTTTTTTAATTAAATGTTGTAAAAACAAGTTAAATATTAACTCGGCATTCTTTATTAACTTGTATGCGCTCAGAAAAGCACGTACAATCTCATTTCATATTCGATCCACAAGGCTACATGTGCTCGAATTATGTTCCCAATATGTGGGAAAACGTTTCAATTCGAGCAAACTCGAAATGCAGCACATGGGCGAATAACTCATTTCAATACAAACCAGTGAGCGGAGCAGTATAGTCGGACGGGGCCGACCATATGAAACCCTACACAACTTCCATGAACATATAACTTTTTGTGGTACCACATTCTGAGCTTGGGCAATATTTCGCGATGTTTGCACCCTCATGACCCACCAGAGGTCCACAAATATTACTAATATTCAGTACAGTCCTAATTACTTGTCCAGATTCCCTTCAACGTGGGGTTTTTTGAAATGTTCGGCTTTCAATTGTGGCCTGTTGATCGACTTGAAAAAAATACGTTTTCGGTCCACTTCATCCCAACATTATTATCTCATCATCACCGAAAATTATAGGCGTTGTCCTTGACCATACCTGGATATTAGTGAAAGCGATGAGCGCTATATTTCCATATTTCCCCCCTGTAGTGTGGTAATGGGTTACTAAATAATATCTGATTACGTAAGCACCTGTAAACATTTAAGTGTAACTCCCACATCCTAGTACATACGACAATAAGATTGGTATCAGTTTAAAGGTCAACCACTCCTCAACTTCTCGTGTTTATGTCCTTCAGGGGTATATCTGTACGCTATAGGATACAAATTTTATCATTTTTAACACAAAAGTCAGGGTCCATTTGACCCGCTAAATATTGACCGATCTTTATCAAAACAGGCATGCTTATTCTTTGGCCCGATCCCCTTCTCCATGCAATTTGCGGTGTTTGGGCCATAATTGCGGCTTCTGGAGCGACCAGAAAAATCGACAAAAATAAAGTTTTTGGTCCATTTCATCCCCTAAATATTAACCGATCCCTTTCAATAGGGGTCTTCATTGGCCACAACCTATCCTACATGCAAAATTTCGTGAAGATTGGTCCATAACTGTGGCATGTATCGTGTTTACAAATTATAATGGACAGACGGACGGACGGACACACATGTCTAGATCGACTCAGCTAGTCGAGATATGACGATCGATATACTTAAAGGTGGGTCTAGGACCAATATTTCGCGGCGTTACAAACATTTGGGGCTGCACAAAGCTATAAACCCTGACAACATAGTTGTGTAGGGTATATTTTAGAAAATCCAGTTATAATTTCTTTTGTACTTTTTAATGAAAAAATATACAATAAAATTAACTGAATTTTAAAAACTACAATAGGTCCTTTCAAAAACGTGTTAACGTTTTCAAATGTATAAAGGGAAACTAGAATTAATTGAAGATTCTTGTTCTAGAGCAGAGCAAATTTTAATTTATAGGGGATTTTTGGGAATGATATATTGTTTTTGGGGATGATGGGAATGATATATTGTTGTTTGGGGCAACGCAGGTAATACTTTATTCTCAAAGCTGTTCATTTTTTGTCGCACATTTCAACGCCAGAATCGAGTCAATTTTGTGATAGACGTCCATCTCGCAGTTGCTTTAAAGCAATTTTACAATTTTTTTTCAATATAACCGGGACATGTATTAGAAACTTTTTTCCCACTCAGATTAAGTTTTTCGACATAAGAAAATCAATTAGTGTAACTTCGGGTAATGTGGACCACCATTTTCTTTTTTTGATATTGTGGGCGTACCAACGGTAAAAAATGAAAACAAATTGTTTTCACGACATAGTAGATTTGTCGTCTAAATATATTCCAGGTCAAACATTATATATATTTGACTATAAAAATTTTATTGCATTATATAAAAAAACTCATAACTGTGAATAAAAACAACTTGGCAGGTAATGTGGACCAGTATGTGCGGGTAATGTGCACCAATAAATTAAAAGGTAGGTTGTGGATTGGTTGGGATAAATTTCAATGTATTGCAATCTTGGGTAACAATTAATGCAAAAATATGTGGGTATGAACCAATAATTTTTTTTGCAATAGCCCCCATTTAAGGGTACCGCCCCATTTGCGGTATTTTGAAGGTCCTAGCTTCAATATCCAACCAAAGCAGATGTAATTACGCAATATCGAGTTTTCAGAGGATAAAATATCTCCTCATAGAAATATTTTTAAATGGGGCCTTGTATGGAACTTGTCCCCATGAAAATGTCCTGTTTTTTATAGTGGTCCACATTACCCGACTTTGCATTTTTTTATTTAAAAATCTTTGTTGGTTTAAAAAATAAATAAAAATTAAAACTAACCGTTTGTAATTACAGTTAAACGTACGCTTTTATTGAAAAAATAAAGTTCTATATAACTTCTTTATAATTGAGAAAAATAAATTGTTTGACCCTTGCAATAAAAAAACTTTTCAAACACAGATTTTAATAAGAGCTTAACTAAATGTTCTACATTGCAATTATGTACTAAAAAGCATGTTAGATGTTTGTTTTTACTAATTAGGAAAACATATATCGACGCCTCCGAACCATAGTATGCTAAGTCGACTTAGAATGTTTTAAAGTTCTTTACGTTTTTAGATACTACGGTCCTTAATTTAAATTCACTAAAATTTCGGTAATCATCGGCCAATCCAAACCAAAGTTATATAAGCAAAAATGTACTTAGCATGGAACGTACGATTAAAGAAACTTCCATACTTTGAAAGCTTCTACTGAAAAACTCACTTTTCTGACTTAGCATACTATGGTTGGGAGGCGTCGATATCAAAGCGGCATTGACATATTTCAAGCATTTTCTTAGATATGGGGATGGTCCACATTAAACTCATAGTCCACATTAACCAAAGTTACTCTATATAAAAAAATATTAAGATCGTAATATTACGTTTATCTTAGTTACAACATCAAAAGCTGATATATTTTATGGTATTGTGGAGGGACTACCAGCGACATCTATAAAGAGCTTTCAGTGCCACGTAATTTATTGCAATAAGCTTTTTTGAACAAAGTATTGTTGTAACATTGGCAACAACAAAAAACACTTATGTTTATATAAAACTGTAAGCAATAATTAGGAATGTTATTGTTCGTTGGAGGGCAATGTTATTTGTCTACCAATATCTAGCAAATATTTTTCGAACGATTACTTTATCTTTAATGAAATAAAAACTAATAATGTCGGACGGTACTTCAGAAATTGATTTAATTTCATCGATTGATTTCTTTGACTAATCCTTAGTATTTTTGTCAACGATTTTTATATCCTCCACCATAAAGTATATATATTCTTGATCAGAATATAATTCTATGTCAATTGAAATCACGATAGAGATCGCAATATTTGAGATATAGCTTTAATATTTTACACTGGCGTTGTTATGGTTGGTATTGCAAATAGGTATATCGTCTACTTCGGGCAATGTGGACTGTTATTTTATTTTTGTGGTATTGTTGGGGTACTAACGGTAAACACTAAAAACAAATTGTTTTCACTACACAGTTGATTTGTCTATATATATATTTGCTTATAAATGTTATTACATTATATTAAAAAAAAAAAACAAAAAACTGCAAATAAAAATAATTTGGCGGGCAATGTGGACCAGTAATGCAATCCTTGGTAACAATGAATGCAAAAATATATGAGTCCACATTTTGGAATAGCCCCCATTTAAGGATACTGCCCCATTTGCCATATTTTAAAGGCCCTAGCTTCATTTTTTTTGGCATACTCGCCCATGTGCTGCATTTAGATTTTGCTCGAATGTGAAACATTATCCCAAATTTGGTGTGCTCCATTCAGAATTCCCAAAAAATATTAGGAATATAATTCGAGCACATATAGCCTTGTGGATTGAAAACGATATGAGATCGTACGTGTTTTTCTGAGCACGTACAAGTTGGAAAAGAACGCTGAAGTAATATTTAACGTGTTTTTACAATATATATTTAAAAAATACAGTATTTACATTCGTTTGTATAGTAAAATTAAAGAAAATAAAAAGGTCTCCTTTTATCAAAAGCAGCGCGTAACATTTTTGAGACCAATCTACTTTTAAGATTTCCAATAGTCCTTTTAATAATATTTCTTGCAGATGTGTGTCATCAAAAATGTTTCTAAAGCGTAACCACTGTCTCCTAGAAGCCAACAATTTTGCATACTATTTCCTCTTTAGTTAATGCTGCCTAGCTGCACTCATATGCCAAATAAAAGCATCATGGCTGGATCCTGATCTTCAGCTGTCCACAGCTTGCACACACTTTGTCTTCAAGGACATTCATTACTCTCCACAATATTTTACACATTGTTGTGCGATCAACACTTATTTTTAAATCATTTGCCCACCAATAGCCAGAAATCTTAAGGTAGCTGCTAACTGCAGGCTTTCCGGAATGGTACCCTTGTGTATGAAAGGACCAACTTCTCTTAAAATATCCATAAATGCTTATTTTAACACGTTCCAGTATCGTTAGACTTTTTCTGGTAGAAACCAGCGCAATTAATAAGCCAGCAAATTGCAAATTCCAATGAAACATATTGTTACGTTCTTGGATTTTACTTAATCCCGTGTAGACGTTGTTTTATTTCCCAATACAGTTCGTACTAAATAAAACGCGGGTTATTTCTGATTACGATTCTTACAATGATTTTATTGACACAACTTTACTTTGCACGTTACTTTATAGCTTTACGTTACTTGACTGTTTCAATTCGCGATCTGATTCACAACTGACTAACTGCCTTGCCATTTCCCCTATTTATATGAGCCTTGCCTGTCGCTACAGAAGTTTCTAGACGATCTGGTAACACCTAGATTACGAACAATCTACCAATGCAACAAACACATACAAACTTACATTGAGTGAACAATAACAATAACACATATACAGGAATATACAGAAAGAGGAATTAAGCGATCATCGATGATGACGCTTAACAAGAATTGTACGTCAATAACAAAATAGAAAATGAAAGTGGGAATGGAAGGATGTAGAAAAATATATACAGTAGTTGTTGTTGTGAAGTTATTCGAATAAACTGCGTAGTAGAAATTTACGTTACAATTCAAATTCTTAAATTAACGGAATTCATCTAAATTAACTTAAATCTAAAGTTATATTCGTAACATTGCCCCCAGCTTAAGCCTGTTCGTCCCGAATAGGCACAGTTCCCGTTCCGTAGGGGGCCAGCCGCTCCAAATGTACAACTTTCATCTTCGACCTGGGAGGAGAGGAGCGACACTCTGCATGCGATAAACCACATCATTTATTTTCGTGACAATCTTGTAGGATCCTTCCCAGTGCGTTTTGAATTTGGGGCATAGTTCTTTCTTTCGTTGTGGGTTGAACAATAGTACCAGTTGCCCTTCTTGAAACCCATCGGTATTTGCCGCTCGATCGTACCTTGCCTTCATGCGGTTGCTAACCATTTTTATTCGATGGCGAACTGCATCGTGGACTTTACTAAAAGAGTTTTGACTGTCTTCATCTTGGCTCACATCGTCGTTTGGGGTAGTACCGAATATCAAATCGCCAGGTAGCTTTAATTCATTTCCGAACAGAACTTTGGCTGGGGTCCGGGATGTGGAATCATGAATGGCCGATCTATAAGCCAGTAAAAACTTTGGAATATGCTCATCCCAGTCTCGTTGGCCACTGTCCACCACTTTCCCTAGATGTTCTTCCAGGGTGCGATTGAATCTTTCCACCATGCCATCTGATTGTGGATGTAGGGGCGTCGTTCTGGTTTTCTTGATTCCGTAGGAGTCACACATTTCCTTGAAGATCGCTGATTCAAAATTCCTACCTTGATCGGAATGAACCTCAGATGGAACACCATAGCGACAATTTTTGCTGAACACATCCACAATTGTCCTGGCTTCTTGATTTGGGATAGCATAAACCTCTGGCCATTTGCTGAAGTAATCCATGACCACTAAGACATACCGGTTCCCAGAGTCGCTTATTGGGAACGGTCCAGCTACATCCATTGCGATTCTTTTAAAAGGGACTCCTGAATTATACTGCTGCATGTAGCCTCGGCTCTTCCGTGTTGGACCTTTAGCTCTTATGCACCTTTCACAATTGCCGATCCAGTCGGCAATGGATTTTTGACAGCCGACCCAGTAGAATCTCTGCTTTACCTTTTCAGCGGTCTTTGCTATGCCAAGATGTCCTCCACTTGGCCCATCGTGAAACTCCGACAAGACATCTCTTATTTTGGAGTCTGGGACGACGATCAAGTTCCGGTGAGATTTACCGTCCTCACTTTCCCATTTGCGATTTAAGCAACCATCTATTATAAGCAGACTGTCCCACTGGGCCCAATAGGATTTTAAAAGAGGTCTTTCGGAGGTAATTTCTTTGCGACTAGGTCGCTTGCCCGTTTCTATAGCCGAAATTACTTTGCCCAGAATGGGATCTCTTCGATGTTCCGTCGACCAATCTTCACCCGACTCAAACTGCAATAGTCGGACATCAACGACTATTCTCAGCCTTTGAGCAATGCCTGCATTCTACCTTGCATGGCCGACGAGACAGGGCATCAGCATTACCGTGTTTTCCGCCTTTTCTGTGCTCGATTCTGAAGTCATAACTCTGGAGCCTCTCGATCCAACGGGCTAGTTGACCTTCCGGATTCTTAAACTGCAGCAGCCATTGGAGAGCAGCGTGGTCGGTCCTCAGTAGGAAATGCAGGCCATATATGTGGTAGTGTTTAACGCTCTCAAGGATAGCAAGCAGCTCTCTCCTCGTCACACAGTAATTCCTCTCAGGCTTCGACAATGTCCGGCTGTAGTACCCGATGACTTTTTCCTGTCCGTCGATTTCCTGGGAAAGGACGCCACAGATGCCGCACGCACTTGCGTCTGTGTCCAGAGTAAACTTGCCGCCAGGTATAGGGTATGCCAAAATGGGGGCTCTGCATAGCATGTCTTTGAGCTTTCTGAATGCCTCTTCTTGGTCGTTGCCCCACTGAAACCTCTGGCCTTTTTGCGTCAAGCGGTGTAGACAGGCGCCGATGTTGGCAAAATTTGGGACAAATCGACGGTAGTAGGTGCAGAGGCCCAGAAAGCTTCGCAGCTCATGGAGATTTCGGGGCTGCGGCCAATCTCCGACGGCTTGAATTTTCCCCTTATCCGTCGATATGCCCTCCGGCGTCACGTTGTGCCCCAGGAACTTAACCTCTCGTTGGGAGAGACTGCACTTCTTTGGGTTTAACTTGAGGCCTGAAGACGAAAGCTGCTGTAGAACATCCTTTAAGTTCTTGATGTGTTCGTCGAAGTTGCGTCCCATGACTATGATGTCATCCTGGTATATGAGGCACGACTTCCACTGCAGCCCTTTTAACACACGCTCCATCAGCCTTTCAAAGGTAGCCGGGGCGTTGCAGAGTCCGAATGGCATGACATTGAACTGCCAGAGACCCCCATTAACGCCGAACGCTGTTTTCTCCTTATCTTTCTCGGCGATCTCTACTTGCCAGTATCCACTCTGCAGGTCGAGGTTGGAGAACCATGACGTCCCGGCTAATGTGTCCAATGTGTCGTCGATTCATGGGAGCGGATAGCTGTCTTTCTTGGTGACATCATTCAACTTTCGGTAGTCCACACAAAAGCGGGTGCTTCCGTCTTTCTTCTTGACCAAGACCACTGGGGAGCACCATGTTTATGTTTTCTGCTGGTTCCACCACCCACAACTTCTCGGCTCCACAATCTCCATTCATTGGTACCCATATTATTGCTTCGGCACAGGGCGGTATTATCTCTGGATGGTCCGTAGTCAGACGTCTAATGGGTGTACTTTCATCGTAGCCCACGTTTAACGGAATTTCGACGTTAGACCAGGTTATCACACGCTCTTTCATATCCAGATTGATACCAAAGGCAATCATAAAATAAACTCGTAATTCTCCGAATTATTGGCAATAGTTAGTCTCAGGGTAATCTTACCGTGTACTGCCGCGGGCTCCCCCGTTGCTGTGCGCAGTCTGACTCCATTAAGTTGCGTTATTTTTCCCTTTACCAGATCTGATCTTATGATGGACTTTGATGCGCCAGTATCTAACGTCAGAACTCGCTTGTCACCATTGATGTACCCAGTTGTTGTTAGGTTGTGACTTTTCTGTTGTACTATTGCTTTGGAGATTGTGGGGCCATCGTCGATGGGAGCCAGTTAATGCCCCGCTGGACTGGCTCCATTTAGTTTAACGGTGACTCATTGGTGGACTGTTGTATTCTACCATCTTTCGTTGGAGGTGGTGACAATGACCTGGATCGTTTGTGCTTAGCTCTGCATTCGCGCGCAATATGACCTGCTTTATCGCAGTTGTTTCTTTGTTTCTTCTATTACCTGCCTCATGGCGTCCTTGATCGAGTTAACGAGAGATTTGGGTTCGCAACATTCGGTCTCCAGTTGGCGAATCTTGTGGGTCTGGGTTTAATAATTTTTCTTGCCGTCTCTTGGGCAAGGGCAAACCACACGGTTTCGGCAAATGACGCTTTTGGTGACGCATATGTTGCACATTTAATCTCAGGGTCACGTATGCCATTCACAAAGGTTTCGATTTTCATACGGTCCACCAATGGGTGATTCTCTCCTGGGTACGTCATTAGCACCAAACGTTCCACCTCAGCTGCAAAGTCTTGTAACATCTCGTTTGCCCTCTGTACTCTTCCCCTTAATTCCATAAGGTAGATGTTTCGTTTATGTTCGCCACCGTACTTACGTTCCAGAGCAGCAATAACATCTTCATAGTAGTTTCTAGAAGCGACAGGAATACTCTGCATAACATCAGCAGCACTGCCCTTCAATGCCAGAAGTAGTGCAACCGCTTTGTCGCTGTCGTTCCACGAATTTCTAGAAGCCACTGTCTCGAACTGTAACTTGAAAACATTGAATGACGTAGAGCCGTCTAATATAGGAGGTTTGATTTTTAGTGTGTTATCAGAAACTCGCACCGGACCACCTTTAATTTTCAGTTCCGACATTTTCTTCTCCAGATTCGTAAACCTGTGGTCGTGGGCCAGAAATTTCTTATCCACAGACAGAATCTTCTCGTCAACCGACTGCACTTTCTTATCCAACTTTTTAATTTGGACCTCCACGGTTTCCACTCTCCTTCCAATAACTTCTGTAATGTTCTTCAGTTTCTCGATCATTCTACAATTCTCTGCCTTGAGTTCATCTAACTTTCTGGAATTCTCTTCGAACATTCGTCTCGTGTTTTCTTCTAACTTTCTGGAATTCTCTTCGCTCCTTCTGGAATTTTCCTCAAACATTTTAGCCAGCATTTCTCTGAAATCGTCAACCCTGGCAGCTGCTGACGAGACTTCCCCACCGTTGGATTCGCCCATTTCCGATAAATCCACTTCATCCTTACTGTCAAACTCATATGTATCGATGTTCATACCACGGCGCTCGAACTCATCCAACAGACGTTTTTATAGTTCAGCCTTGTTGCCAGTAGAGGACAATTCCAATTTATTGAGCTCCTTCTTCCACTCGTAGATCCTTAAACTTCATCGTAGTATTATCGTAATCTCACTTCCGACACCAATTGTTACGTTCTTGGATTTTACTTAATCCCGTGTAGACGTTGTTTTATTTCCCAATACAGTTCGTACTAAATAAAACGCGGGTTCTTTCTGATTACGATTCTTACAATGATTTTATTGACACAACTTTACTTTGCACGTTACTTTATAGCTTTACGTTACTTGACTGTTTCAATTCGCGATCTGATTCACAACTGACTAACTGCCTTGCCATTTCCCCTATTTATATGAGCCTTGCCTGTCGCTACAGAAGTTTCTAGACGATCTGGTAATACCTAGATTACGAACAATCTACCAATGCACAAACACATACAAACTTACATTGAGTGAACAATAACAACAACACATATACAGGCGAGGGGGTAACAAAGAAAGAGGAATTAAGCGATCATCAATGATGACTGTTGCGCAGAAAGGTTTTTATTTAATTTGTTTTTCCCGAAAGAAAACACTTTTGATTTTTTAATTTAAAAATTTACAAATTTATTGTGTTGTGTGTTATGCCGGCTAAATGTCAACTAAAAAAACATAATTGCATTCCCTTCTTGTAGGGCCACAGACAAAACAAAAGAAACAAAACGAAATTGAAACAAAAATTATAAGCGATCAAAACAAAACAAACGACAGTTATTAATAAGTATGTTACATACATACATATAAAACTGTCAACAATGCAGTCAACGACTGATCACTGCATTGTTGTTGTTTTGTGTTGACGACGATGAAATAGGAAAGCAGTAACAAGCAAATATTCAAACAATATTTGAATATTGTTGTTGTTGCTTTCCTAACAAGACGAACGACAAAAAAGGGAGACATAAAAGGGAATGCGAAACACATTAGAGTGGGCCGATTATTAAAATGAACAAACAACATTAAGGTGGGCCGAACAAAATATTAAATTAAAATAAATTAATTAAAATGGAAAACAATACAATAAAACTTAAAAACATATACATTGACCTCCTCCAACATCCTCCCCCCGTTGAAATGCCAAAATTTCAAGGATCTTCAGGGCTTGGTAAAGGGGCTATTTTATGGATTGGGCGACACGATGTTCCATTTTTCGTTTTTAACTCGACCACTCGGACCTTTCCATCACGACCTGGTATTGTTTTTGTAATTCTCGCCAAGAGCCACTGCTGAGGGGGTGTGTTGTCCTCGTGTATGATGACCAATTGTCCTTCATTGACATTCTTCTCATCGGTGAACCACTTTGACCTTTGCTGGAGAGACAGAAGGTAATCCCTGGACCACATTTGCCAAAACTGTTGTTTCAGGTACGAAATACGTTGCCATCTATTTAGCAACGAGGGTTTGGTAACATCAAGATGTTGCTCAGGTATTGCCACCAGAGATGAACCAATAAGGAGATGACCTGGTGTCAACGCCTCGCCGTCGTTGGGATCGTCTGACATGGGAGCAATTGGACGAGAGTTCAATATTGCTTCTATTTCGATTACCAGTGTCTGCAACTCTTCGAAAGTAAGGTACGACTCCGTTATGTTCTTGTTGAGCAACGTTTTTGTGGATTTTACAGCTGCCTCCCACAATCCACCGAAGTGCGGGGCGCGCGGGGGTATGAAATTGAATTCTAGACCCATTTGGCAACAAATCGATTTCATTTTTTGGACAACTTCATCATTGAAAAATGATTCTTTGAGCTCTTTTAGTTTGTTACAGGCTCCTACGAAATTAGTTGCGTTGTCACAAAAAAGCTTCTGGGGAATTCCACGTCTTCCCACGAATCGTTTGAGACACAATATAAAGTTGTTTGCTGACAAATCCGATACGAGTTCTAAATGGGTAGCTTTGGAACTGAAGCAAACGAAAACTGCGATGTAGGTTTTGTAGGGTGACTTCCCTCGAATCCTGTATGACGTCATGAAAGGGCCACAAAAATCAACTCCAGTTACCAAGAATGGACGTTGAGCTCTAAGACGATCAACTGGCAAATTTCCCATTATTTGCCCCAACAATTTTGGTTTATAGTGAAAACAATGCACGCAATTTCGAACAATCTTCCGAACTACTTCTCTGGCATTGATTATCCAGATTTTCTGGCGTAAAATGCCCAACAACACCTTTGGACCGGCGTGCAAATGAATTCGATGCAAATGCTCTACAAACAGCTTGACGAATCGATGGTCTTTGGGCAACAGGGCAGGAAATCTTGCATCATATGGAATCGGAGCATTTGTTAAACGTCCGCCAACTCGAAGAATATTAATCTCCTCATTTCCTACTTTCATTTTGTGCAAAAATGGTGTTAATTTTTGCAGAGATGGATGAGCGACGTTACCATTTGCAATTGCTTGTATGTCCGATGAGTAACATGACCGCTGGACCAGTGAGATGACCTTCCAAAAGGTGTCTTCAAGTTCCTTAGGAGCTATGTGGACAACATCTTTGACTTTCAAAGAACGACTTATGGGACACCTGTTGAAAATACGAAAAACATAAGCGATTATTCGAATAAATTTATAATATGAAGATTGCTTATCCAGAATGTCATTAATGACATTGTTTTCACAGGCTGTGTTTTTAAAGACGGCGGCTTTTCTGCGTTCTGGGACTTCAATTGTCATCACGTCTTCAGTACCTGGCCAATTTGAGACATCTTCTTCTAGAAACGATGGGCCACGAAACCAGATGGTATTCGACAATTCTTGAGCACAACAACCACGAGATACGATATCAGCTGGGTTACTTTTCGTTGGGACATGTCTCCAAATGATGTTTCGAGTTTCTTCTTGGAGTTCAGAGACACGATTTGCCACGAAACAATTCAAAGTTGACGAATGCATTTTGAGCCATTGGAGTACTATTTTCGAATCAGTCCAAAAGTACAACGATGAGACGAAATTTTCAATTTTAGACTTGATTTTGAGCCACGTTTTACTGAGTAACACTGCAGCACACAATTCGAGACGAGGTAGAGATTGGGCTTTGATAGGAGCTACTTTTGATTTTGCAATCAGTAATGTGGTTTTGTACATACCATTTTCTGAGACACGATAATAAATACAACAACCATATGCACGTTGAGAAGCATCTGCGAAACCATGTATTTCGCCATGTCGATTGGACAACGTAAGTACATATCTTGGGACTTCTACTTGATGGATGTACGATAAATCTTCTTTGATTTGGAGCCACAAAGCCTTGAGATGATCGTTTAGAGGATCATCCCATCCAATATTTTGAACCCATAATTCTTGAAGAAGAATTTTGCAACGAATAACGATTGGGCTCAAAATTCCAAGCAAATCGTAGATTTTGGATACGATCGACAAAATTGATCTTTTAGTTGGATTTGTGACATCGGGCAACTCGAATCTATAAAGGAAAACATCTTGCTGAGGTTTCCAGGACATACCTAATGTTTTAGTTATGTCGTTATCCGATGTTTTTATGATGATTTCTTCAACATCATTCGAAGTGAGCGACGCATGGTTGCTATTCCACTTTGCCAATTCTATACCATGCCATTTCAATATTTGGATCAACTCGTCTCTTTTAAGAGCCAGAGTCTCAATGCTATCGGCGCCTGTAAGTACGTCATCGACGTAAAGATCTTGTCGTAAGACCTCCGAACCATGGGGATAAGAATCTTTGTATTTATCTGCAATGAGAAACAAACTACGAATTGCCAAAAATGGGGCGGCCGATAAGCCATAAGTTACTGTGTTCAATTTGAATACCTTGAGTTCATCATTTTTGTTACTTCTCCACAATACGAGTTGATATCTTCTATCTCTTTCATCTATGCGAAACTGCCGATACATTTTTGAAATATCTGCAGTGAGAGCGTATTTGTGCAATCGAAACGAGAAAAGTGTGGTGATCAGATCCTGCTGAATTGTTGGACCGACCATCAATATATCATTCAAGGAATGATTCGACGAGCTACGAGCTGATGCATCAAATACGACACGAATTTTTGTAGTAGCACTTTGGGGCTTGAGAACACAATGATGAGGTATAATATAGTGCGAATCATTCAACGATTGGGTGTAGGGTGACATATGGCCAAGAGACACATATTCTTCCATAAATTCTACATACATCGATTTCAAAGTAGAGTCACGTTCAAGTCGTCTTTCCAGCGATAAAAAACGTCTACGAGCCATTTCAAATGAGTTACCAAGACATTTAGGAGATTTCTTAAATGGAAGTCGAACTTGTACTCTTCCCTCAGAGTCAAAACCACTATTTTCGACAAAATGATCTTCACATGCTTGTTCTTCTTCTGTATATGGGTTGGGTGACTTGGAATACTCCTCAACTTCCCAAAAACGTTTCAATATTTCATCAATTTTTTCTTCATGTGTACTTACGGTTAAGTTACATGTTAATGAAGTTGAGTTTGGACGACTGGGCGACGAACCTCCAACTATCCAACCAAAAACTGTATTCGTGAGACACGGCAATCCATTTCCCAATGAAATTCTACCATCTAACAGCAAATCAAAAAATACTTCAGCACTAAGAAGAACGTCGATACGTTGTGGCTTGTAGAAAAGCGGATCTGCTAATTCTATGTTTTGGGGAATCTTCCATTGTGATGTGTTCATCAATTCACCAGGTTGACGAGACGAAATACTTTTGGTAACAGCAAAACATGAGGACCATTCAAATGAGCTACTTCTCGATTTTATTGTAGTTTCTACAGAAAACTTTATTGCTGTTCGAACTTCTCCAATTCCAGAGATTTCTTGAGAAAACGGTCTAAATTTTAGTTTCAGCCTCTTAGCGGTTTCCTCAGAAATAAAATTTAGTTCAGAACATGAATCGAGCAATGCTCTTACCGTTTGAAATGAGCCACAGTTGTCCTTCATCAGAATTACAGCAGTCGGAATTATCGCTCTTTTAAATGAACGAGCAACGAGAGAAACTGGATTTGAGCTGGTTGATATCTGCGACGAATTAATGTTCGATGTTGAGGTACTTGGTTGATCTGGGCTACTAAATATATGGAGCAGCGTGTGATGTGCAGAATCACAAACTCTGCATCGAGATTTCGAGGGACACTTGGATACCATATGACCTTTTCTAAGGCAGTTAATACAATGTCCACTACGTTTTACGAAGTTAAAACGTTCCGAAACGACAATGTTTGCGAATGACGAACAATTTGAAATGTTATGTTCACTTGAGCTACAATACGAACAAATCGAATTTGAGTTGACAAAAGTATGAGCCGACCGATTGAATTTAGGATTTGGTTTGGATTTTTGAGCAACAATTCTGTCAGACACTTCAGTTCTTTTTCGATGGCTTTCGAGAAATTGGCAACGACGACTTAAAAGTTCATAACACAAATCCCAAGAGGGCAACGATTTAAAGTCTTGTTTCTCATCATAATTCTCCTTTGTATCACCGTCCACTTTTGATAACACCATATGAACTAAAATTGCATTCATTACATCTGCTTCTGTACCGAGCGACAACAATGAGCCACGAACTGCAGAAACTGTATCAATAAGATGACGCAATGAGACACTGTCACTTTTTTGCATTTTTGGAACGTTAAACAACGACTCGATATGTTCCAAAAATATTAACACTTTATTGTCATATCGTTCTTGCAGTCTGTCTAATGCCTTTTCATAATTCTCTTCACAAATTTGATATGGTTCCACAACGGCTAATGCTGCACCAGAGAGACAGTTCAACAAATAATTAAATTTCTCAATAATATTTATTGATGGATTTTCATGCACCATGTTGTTAAATGCTGTAATGAATCTTTTGTATTCACTGTATTTTCCATCGAATTTGGGCAACTTTAGTGAGGGCAATCGAGAACTAGAACCACAAGCCATAGAAGCATTCATTAAACTATTATCCACTGACACTGAGCCACGATTTTTATTTAATAATTTCATTATTTTTGCCTTTGCCACAATAAATGCTTCTTCTAGTTCCATTCTAGAATTATCATTTGGGTTAATTGCTTCAATTTGGCTTTGCACTTGGCATAATTGTTTAAAATAGGATTCCAAAATTTCCATACGGCATTCTAAAATGGTCGAATCCATTTTTGAACCCTCTTTCTCAATTTTCTTTTGAATATTGGAAATGTTCTTTTTTATTGAGCTACGTTGCTGCTTAAGAGAAGCCATACCCGAACCACTAGCATTCTCTTCAATCATTTCAACATCACTGTCTTTTGGCATTTTGAGAAACTAAGAGCAATTTATAACACGAAAATCAACAAGAAAAGTTGGCTTCTATTTACAAATAAATGCGCCAAATTAATTTTCAAATGTTACTCAAGATGGTGTCTTTATGTACTATTGAGCAACAATCACTTCTATATTTTCCAATATTTCCACGAAACACTTGTCTATGTATATAACCACGATTGCGTAATATAATTTTTCCTTGGGTCACAAATTTCTTTCCACTAAAGAATTTTTCAAATAATTCTTTTCGAAATTTTAAAAATGTTCACGGTTGTGATTAAAACCAATCAACGAAATTATAAATAAAGCGTCGAATATGTATTTATCTTGCAACAGCAAAGGTGTTGAGCAACAACAAAACAACAATCGCTTTGGATCACAAAATCACTTTATTTAATTGTTCAATTAATTATTTTAATAATTAATTTACTTTAATTTAATAACAACCGTCCTGTCACGGTCGCCAAAATGTTGCGCAGAAAGGTTTTTATTTAATTTGTTTTTCCCGAAAGAAAACACTTTTGATTTTTTAATTTAAAAATTTACAAATTTATTGTGTTGTGTGTTATGCCGGCTAAATGTCAACTAAAAAACATAATTGCATTCCCTTCTTGTAGGGCCACAGACAAAACAAAAGAAACAAAACGAAATTGAAACAAAAATAATAAGCGATCAAAACAAAACAAACGACAGTTATTAATAAGTATGTTACATACATACATATAAAACTGTCAACAATGCAGCCAACGACTGATCACTGCATTGTTGTTGTGTGTTGCTTTCAAGCTATTCAAACAATATTTGAATATTGTTGTTGTTGATTTCCTAACAAGACGAACGAAAAAAAAGGGCGACACAAAAGGGAACGAAAAACACATTAGAGTGGGCCGATTATTAAAATGAACAAACGTGTTGACGACGATGAAATAGGAAAGCAGTAACAAGCAAATATTCAAACAATATTTGAATATTGTTGTTGTTGCTTTCCTAACAAGACGACCGACAAAAAAGGGCGACACAAAAGGGAATGCAAAACACATTAGAGTGGGCCGATTATTAAAATGAACAAACGACATTAAGGTGGGCCGAACAAATATGTAAATGGTGCACCAAAGACCCTATATATCTTTCGGTTTGCACGAAATTGTGCATGGCATACTGAAAATTGGTTCAGATTTAGATATAGCTCCCATATATATTTTCGTCCGATTTAATGTAAAAGGTGCTTCATAGTCTCTATATATCGAAATTTCGCATAGGAACAAAACGTACTGGAATTAGTATAACCTGTGACAATTTTCGTTGAAATCAGTTCATATTTTGTATATAGCTTCCATATATATTTTCGTGCCTACAACACCTCATGTCTGTCAGATTGACATGAAATTTAGTATAGACATAGCTCAACGGATGTCCAATTGATATTTGTTGGAAGTCGATTTACATAATTTTGTCCCATTGTAACAAACGAATGACATGTTTATGGATTGATTTAATTCGATTCATGTTTAGATAAATATCACATATTTCAATTCACCCAATTTCATGTTAATAGTTCTGTTTAATATACCCATAGTGGTGAAGGGTATCATATAGTCGGACCCGTCCGACTTTATTACTTTCCTTACTGGTTTTTATATACACATCACCTCAGACACATCCTGAGGTCTGTGAATTTGTTCTATAGAAAAAAAGTCACATCCTTAGGTCTATGAATTTTTTTCTATAGAACAAAGTCACATCCTGAGGTCTGTGAATTTTTTTCTAGAGAAAAAAGTCACATCCTGAGGTCTGTCCATTTTTTTCTATAGAAAAAAGTCACATCCTGAGATCTGTGCATTTTTTTCTATAGAAAAAAGTCACATCCTGAGGTCTGTGAATTTTTTTCTATAGAAAAAAGTCACATCCTGAGTTCTGTGAATTTTTTTTCTATAGAAAAAAGTGTCCATTTTTTTCTATAGAAAAAAATCACATCCTGAGGTCAGGGCATTTTTTCCTACAGAAAAAAAGTCACATACTAAGGTCCGCGATTTGTTATTTCTATAGAAAAAAGACACATCCTGTGGTATGTGATTTTTTTCTATAGGTCTGTAAATATTTTTCTGTATTAAAAATACTTCCCTGGGGTCTGCGAATGGGTTATTCTATGTAAAAAACGCAATCCTGGTGTCGCCTTATTTTTTCTCAATAATAATGGGTCTATTGTTTTTCTATAGAAAATGTGACTTTCAAATTAGATTTAAATTTGTAACTATGTGTTTAAATTACCTTTCCTTTTTAAAAATTCCATAGCCTACCATTATTGGCTTGTAATCAACATGCCAAAAGAGGATTTGCATAATATTTAAACATTGTTATCGAAATCGAATTTCATGTTTAACACAATAAGTATTAAATTAGTTTTTGTGAAACTATAAATATTTTGTGGCCAATCATTGGCATTTGTAAGCCAACAAATAGCTACAGCAACAACAACTCCTCATTTGGGGAGTGTTGCTTCGATACTGGGGAAAACCAACCAACCAAACAAATTAGCAAAATGGCAAATTTTGAATTTTGCCAAATTATCATCGTTATCCTTTGATGGAGAGGCAAACAAAAGCTCAATATGTTGTTATTTTGGCAAAACTAACTGGTAGTAGTAATTAATAGCAATTTTCCAAATAAAGATAATAACAACAATTGTATGGCTTACCCAGAAATATTTTGGCCCCAGACAGAGGAGTAAAGGAAAATCTATACATAAAAGTTTAAGTGGCCAGAACAAATAAAAATTAATTAACTCAAATAGAGAAAGGATTTTTGAGGTGAAATTGGATTTAAACAAGTGTTTTTTGGGAAAATGTTTGGAAATTGTTGCAGACAATTTTGTTGAAAATCATAAGAGCAACAAATATTCAAATTTCAAGTGGTCTTGTGCAAATAAGAAATTTTAATTTCGAGGAGATTTAAATTTCAAGGAAAAAGGAAGATAATGGTATATTTTCTGAAGAAAAAAAATATATAAAATACATTCTCATTCTGAGGTCGTGATTTTTTTGTAAAACAAAAATAATATCCTGAGCTGTATGGTATCTATAGAAACATAATCACATCCTAGGTCTCTAATTTTATCTAATAGAAAAACAATCACATCCTGTGGTCGGAGAATTGATTCTATAGAAAACCAATCACATCCTGTTCCTTATTTTTTCTGAGGTCTGTGATTTTTTTCTATAGAAAACAAAAACATCCTAAGGTTTGCGATTTTTTGTAAAGAAAAAATATTCACATTCTGTGACCAACGAGTTTTTCTATATAAAAAGACACAAATTCTAAGATCTAGTATCCGCGAACTTGGCTACAAAGAATTATAATTTTTTTAGACTATAGATGGACAAATATTCGTAGTTATTTTTAGGTATTCTGATTTGTTGAGGGACCTCCAATGGACTACTATTTACCCCTTTATTGGGTGAAATAATTTTTCGTTATTTTTTAAATATTGTTTTTTTTTATTTTTATTATCTCTAAAGGCCAAGCTCAACTATGTTCTTTTCCATCTACAAGTGTCCTTCGCCTTCAACATGTAGGTCAACAGGACATAACTTCCAGCTATCCACCTCAAGAGCTTCTTTTCTTTTGGAGCAACCAAACAATGATTAAAAAAACTTAATCACATTTTTTGTTTGCCTTTTTTACTTCTTTTTCATCTGATGAATATGAATGAAAATAAAAAAAAAAAAACAGAAGATAAGGAAAAAAACTAAACGAACAATGCACAAATACCCTTGATGACAATTTGCATTCTTTGCCACTTGTCTGCTACGGTTCTTGTTTGCTTTTAATATTTATAAAATAAAGAACACTTCTTAAGTTTGCTTTCAATAAATGGAAGAAATACACAGAGAGAAATTAAAATGAAAATTTATAAAAAAAAGAACAGGCCTCAGTTATTTGGCCCAATAGCTGGTCACCACAGTCACAATAATTTTTCAGTTGAGAGGAAATTTAGCAATTTTTAAGTTTTTTTGAAATCGATTAAGAATTAAATATAGTTCACTATAAATATTTTCGTTCGATTTAATGTAAATGGTGCACCGAAGACTTTGCCGTTATTCTATTGACACGATAATTTGCATTGCGTATCGAATTGAGTCTGGAATTGTATTTTTTAAATTTTTTTATGTGTATTTTGGGTTCCCTTTGGGTATCCAAAAATTATGAATGCAGTCAGTATTCAATGTATGAAAGAATATTTTTCAAGGACCGACCAAAAATATTTTTTAATACCCAAAATAGGCATGACTTTTTTAAAGAATATTTTTTTAAGAAACCAAAATAGGCGTATATTCTTACAGAATATTTTTTCAAGGACAGACCAAAATATATTTTTTAACCAGTGAGCGGAGCAGTATAGTCGGACAGGGCCGACCATATAATACCCTACACAACTTTCACGAAAATCGAACTTTCTGTGGTACTACATTCTGAGCTTGGGCAATATTTCGCGGTATTTGCACCCTCTTGACCGACAAGAGGTCAAGAAATATTACTAGTATTCAGTACAGCCCATCTAATTACTTGTCCAGATTCCATTCACCGTGAGTTGTGTTGTGTCAGCTTTCAACTGTGGCCTGTAGATCGACTCGAAAATACACAAAAAATTAAGTTTTCGGTGCACTTCATCCCAATATTATTATCTGATCATCACCGAAAATTATAGGCGTTGCCCTTGACCATACCTGGATCCTCATGGACAATTTCCAAGCGATCAGCCTTATATTTCCGTCTTCTAGTGTGATAATGGGTTACTAAATAATATCTGAATACGTAAGCACCTGTAAATATTTAAGTGTAACTCCCACATCCGAGTACATACGACAATTGGTATCAATTTAAATGTCAGACACTCCTCTTGGATATATTATCAACTTCTCGGGTCTATGTCCTTCAGGGGTAAATATATACGCTGCAGAATGCACATTTTGTATTTTTTCACACAAAAGTGAGGGTCCATTTGACCGATCTTCACCAAAAGAGGCATGCCTATACTGTGGCCCGATCCCATTCTTCATGTAAAAATTTGCGATGTTTGGGCCATATACTTGAAGGTGGGTCTAGGACCAAGATTTTGCCGCGTTACAAACTCTTGGGGCACAAAGCTATAATACCCTGACAACACAGGTGTGTAGGGTATAATTACCAAAAGTAAACGTGAATTTGGTAAAGAATATATTTTCAATTCCCAACAATAGACGTGAAATTTAAAATAAGGCGTGTATTTTTAATTTTTTTTAAGGATCCAAGTAAGGAGTGATTTTTTTAAGAATATTTAAGAATAGTCAACGAAAGCCGTGGATTTTTAATGGGGGGAAAAAAATATTTTTAAGGGTCCAAAAAAGGTGTTAAAACAATATTTTTTGATGTGGATTTTGTAAGGAATATTTTAAGAAGGGTCAAAAAAGGCGAAGACCCAAGAAAGGCGTGGATTTTTTAAATAATAATTTTGCAATTATTATTATTATTTTTTTTAAATAATAATTTTTTATGGGTCCAAGGAAGGCGGGGATTTTTTTAAATAATATTTTTTTATGGTTCCAAGGAAGGCGGTGATTTTTTTAAAGATTAGTTTTTAAGGGTTCAAGGGTTCGTGTATGACATACACTGTGTCAGACTCGATATAAAGGTTCCGCACCACTTTCAGTATTTTGAAGGTATTAGCTGCATTTGGTGGGTTCTTGGAGGCTGACATGTCTGTGCAGAAAATTATCGCTATCTTTTGACATAGCCGCCAATTTTCGGTATTGTGACCGATTTATCCCACAAAATTGAATATAATTTGGCATTGAGAATTCTTGGAGAGCGTCACAAATTTTCGAAGAAATTTTACAACATAGGTCCAAGTTTTCCCCACCACAATGAATGTAATTTGGTTTTCTGATTGATTGTATGGCAAAAAACATATTTTCAGAAGATTTTTTGTATAGTTCCCATATAAAGAAGAAGGTTTTAGCCTGAAAGTATCAGTAATTTGGGATTCAGGATTATTGGTGAAAGAAAAACTTCTTTCCAGAAAATTTTCAAGATAGGTTCATTTTTTTACATGACTCAAAACAAGTTCTTATAATTTTTGGTATGTTAAGGTTCTCAGTCCAGTTTTCGAACCTAAGTGTCTGCAATTTGCTACTTAAATTTCCTAAGTAAGCAATCTACTACTCGACAACACTATGAAGCTCATGATCTGAGGGTGTACAACTTTTTGTGGGAATGGAAACCCTTGGCAATTGTATTAAGAATTCAGGACGACGTAAGGATAATGAAAACCCATGAATATCGATTTATTGTCTTTGTGACCCATATATCTTATGACACTTTTTTTATTACATTTACTAAACCCCATTCGATTTGACTGAAGGTTTGTTATCCTCAAAAATAATATGTAATAGCGGTAAACAATGATATAAAGCTTTTTCTTCTTGAGTTTTAGAATTATGAACAAAAAATTCATCAGACCATAACTCAAACTAGTGATCTATGGTGAATTCATACTTCTGAGTTCTTCATATTCTCACAAAGGGCTTTTCAACCACAAAATTTTGCTACACAGTGTAATTTCCAATAACATATTCTCCATATAAAAGTCCGACCTTTTTAAGTCAATTTGAATTCTGGAGGGTACAACTTGACGGCTTTTTAATTTATTTCTAAGGAAAGAACATATATAACTTCCTTTTTATATAGAGGGACCCTTGAGAAGTATTTTTAAATGTTTAGCTGTATTTTTCTCTAAGTGCATATTAATATAATCAACATCATCCGTTTTTCTTTACAGTATGATTACATTTTGCTTTCATTGCTTATAAACAGAAATATTTTTTTAAATATAAAAAACCTGAAAACTCACCATTATTTCTTTTCAACATTTCTTTTATTTGTCTTTCATGTCCTTTTTGGCTGGTTGCTGCTCCATATATTTGATGTGGTTTTTTTATTCTGTGTGTTTGTCTGCATATGCGTGTGCCACCATGTCATGACATTGACTCAACAATGTGTTCCTAAAACCCTGGCTGTGTGACGGGACTGTCTGTGCGGAATCCTTTTGTGATGATACTCTGAATCTGTTTGATGTGTTGTGTGCCTTCGGTTACCTTCAAACAAACACTTGACTGTTGGGCTGCTCGTTCGTTATGGTAGGAAGTGCATTGCCGGAAAAGAACAAAAAACAGAAGCGGAAGTTGAGACATTTTTACTAACGTTACGTGTAAGTATAATCTTGATTGTGTGGCACTGACGATGATGATGTTGCACCCATCCACCACTCACTTATGTGGTTATTTTTGTTGTTAGTTCTACTTGTCTTTGGAATGAATAGTTAGAAGTAGAAGTGAATTGTAACAACATAATACCGAGAATAGTTATACAATGTTTTTTTTTTGTATGGCTGCATACTATGTGAACTAGGTTGGTGTGTGTATGTATGTGCGTGTGTATGCCATGATGAAGCAATGTTTACACTTTATTTACACAATGAAATCTCGTTCACAAAATGAAGTGAAAATTATATGTGTACAAACGATAAGAGTTGCAGGTTGGCAATTTTGCAAAGGTGTGAACAGTGGGTTGGATTTTTAAAGAATATGTTTGCAAGCACCCAAAACTCAGATATTTTAATGAATAGTTTCAGTAGAACCCAGCACAGACGTAAATTTGTTAAAGAATATTTTTTTAAGCACCCAAAAAAGACGTGGATTTTTTTAAAGAATTATTTCAAGAATTTGTAAGTAAGATTTCAAGGATTTTTTAAGTAGCCAAATTAGGTGTGGATTTTTAGAGAACAAATTTTCAATCTTCCGAAAAACGGGTGGAATTTTTTAATGAAAAAAATTTCAAGCTCTCAAAAAAGGCCTGGATTTTTTGAATAACATTGGTTCAATCATTCAAAATATACGGGGATTTTTTAAAGAATATTTTTTAAGCAACCAAAATAGGCATGGATTTTTTTAAAGAATTTTTTTTTCGAGCTCACAACAAAAGTCTAGATTCTTTTAAAGAAAATTTCTTAAAGAAGCCAATATAGGATTTTTCAAAGAATATTCTTTTTGCCAAAATTGGCGCGGATTTCTTAAAGATAATTTTATCCAAGCACCAAAAGCCGTGGAGTTTTTAAAGAATATTTTTTCAAGCACCCAAAAATTGACGTAGAGTTTTTAAATAATATTTTTTTCAAGCACGCGTGGAGTTTTAAAATAATCTTTCAAGGATAAATAAAAGACGTTGTGTTATGTATTTTCTAGGACTATCAAAAAAGTGGAGTTTTCTAATAATATATTTTTTTTCAAAGACCACCCAAAGACGCGGATTTTTTAAAGAATATTTTTTCAATGATCATCCATAAACGGTAGATTTTTTAAATAAAGATTTTTCAAGTTTCAAAAAAATATTTTTTCAAGGATTCAAAATTGTCGAGGATTTTTATACCCTACACAACTATGTTGTCAGGGAATTATAGCTCTGTGCAGTCCCAAGAGTTTGTAACGCCGCGAAATATTGGCCTTAGACTCACCTTTAAGAATACCGATCGTCATATTTCTAGACTAGCTGAGACGATCGATACATGTGCGTCCGTCCGTCTGTACATTATTATTTGTAAACACGATACTGGCCACAGTTACCCCTATTTTGGTAAAGATCGGTTAATATTTGGGGGATGAAAGGGACCAAAAACTTTATTTTTGTCTGATTTTCTGGTCGTCTAGAGGTCGACCTTATGGCGATGGAGAAGGGGGGTCGGGCATGACTGTCTTGATAAAGATCGGTCAATATTTAGTAATATTCAAGGGCGTGTAAATATCGCGAAATATTGCCCCTGCTCAGAATGGAGAACCACAGAATGTTAGATTTGTGTGAACGTTGTGTAGGCCCCTTTCGGCTATACTGCTCCGCTCATGGTTTAAAATCAATTACCATCCAACCAACAGACGTGTTTATTTTAAAAATAAATTTTCAAGGATCATCTATGCAATGGCCGTGGATATTTTTAAGAATATTAAGGAAAAATCCACGGTTGATTTGGTCACAGATTTTATTTTAATTGACGTCCGCCAGGGTTCTAACAGAAATGTTATTTATAAACTCCACGCCGGACTGGGTCATAGAAAAAATATTCTTTATATCCCCACATGTTTGTGTCCAAAAAAAAATATTTTTTAAAAAATCAACGCCTGGTCCTGGTCCCAGGAGAAACATTCTTTAAGTTATCTAAAAGCTTCTATCGGTAGAAGTCCCAATTTTTTTTCATTTACGCCTGTCTGTATTAAAAAAAAAAATAGTTTTGTTTGTAAATGCCTTGTTAACCTCGAAGTGAGGCACCAGCGAAATTCTTATGCAGTTTATTTCGATGGTCAGCTAAGTACTTCGCTTTGTTACAAGAGACATTTGGGTATGAAAGGTTTTTTGTACAGGAGCAATAAATAGCTTCTAAAAAATTAAGTCTGTTTGAGTCCGATTTTTAGAAAAAAACAACGCCTTTCTGGCTTTCAAGAAAAAAATTTAAAAAATCCACTCCTGCCTGGCTTCAGGAAAAAATACTCTTTAAAAACGTAACGAATGTCTGAGGATCTCAGGATCTGCGCCGGTCTGAGACCTAGAAAGAAATATTGATTGAAAAAGTACACGCCTGTCTGAGTCCTGGAAGAAAGTATGCTTTAAACCAGTGAGCGGAGCAGTATAGTCGGGGCCAACCATACGATACTCTACTTTCTTAAGAAACTACGCCTTTCTGGCTTTCAGGAAAAATATCTTAAAAAATCCACGCCTACCTGGCTTCAGGAATAAATATTCTTTAAAAACTTTACGCGTGTCTGACTTTCAGGATACACGCCTTTCTGGCTTTCAGGAAAAATATATAAAAAATCCACGCCTGCCTGGCTTCAGGAATAAATATTCTTTAAAAACGTTACGCATTTCTGACATTCAGGATACACGCCGGTCTGAGACCTAGAAAGAAATATTGATTGAAAAAGTACACAACTACGACGGTTCTGACTTTCTGCGGAGTTGTAACTTTCTGCGAATGTTTATTCCGAGCCTGGGAAATATTTCGTGACATTTGCACTCTCTTGCCCCTCTTCCATACACACCCTCTTGCACCTCTTCTATACACTGACATGTTTTCCGAATATTACTAATATTCAGTACAGCCCTTCTAATACTTGTCCAGATTGCCTTCAGCGTGGGTTGTATGGCGATGATCGGCTTATAACTGTGGCCTATAGATCGATTCGAAAAATTACAAACAAATTTAGTTTTCGGTCCACATCATCACAAAATTATTTTTCACACAAAAGTCAGGGTCCATTTGACCCGCTAAATATTGACCGATCTTTATCAAAACAGGAATGTTCATTCTTTGGCCCGATGTTCACGATGTTCGGACCATAATTGCGGCCTCTGGAGCCACCAGAAAAACAGACAAAAATTAAGTATTTGGTCCATTTCATCCCCTAAATATTAACCGATCTTTACCAGGGGTCGTCATTAGTCAAAACCCATCGAACATGAAAAATTTCATGAAGATTGGTCCATAACTGTGGCCTGTATCGTGATTACAAATTATAATGGACGGACGGACACACATGTCTAGATCGACTCAGCTAGTCGGAATATGACGATCGGTATACTTAAAGTTGGGTCTAGGACCAATATTTCGCGGCGTTACAAACTCTTGGGGCTGCACAAAGCTATAATACCCTGACAACATAGTTGTGTGGGGTATAAAAATTCTTTTTGTGTCGTTGAAAAAAATCATTGAAAATTCCCACCTGTTTGAATCCTAGAAAAATATTCTTTAAAAAATTCACGCCTGTCTGAATCTTAGAAAAGTTATTCTTTAAAAAAAAATCCACGCCTATATGCAACATTATAGTATTTTTCTACAACTGCAAACTACTGTTGATTAACCTCCAGGTAACATTTTGTGAAGTGAATGATATATTATTTTTAATTCACGCATAGTTGCATACTTTTAGGAGCATAATATATAAATGCACGTTAAACATAATACAATGTTCTTGTGGGTGTAGCGGTAGTAAATTTTCACGAGAGTTTTTTTTTTCTAAGGTTGCAGTCATCAGTGTAGGGTTGCCTTTTTCGATTATTTTATACCATTCACGCATAAGGTGTAGTGTATATCCTAAGTTCCCGTATAATCATAAGATCTTCCAGAAAAAAACAATGTCACAGGATTTATTTTATTATTGTTTCGTCATATTTGACCTTAAGGACTTTTGTTCTTTTATTTTATTGCGATTGGATAAGGTCCAAAACAAAATTTTCATACCAACTCATGAGCCTCATTTAAAAAAATTGTAAAAATATGGCAACCTTATTAAAATCGCCAAGGTATTCTCGGTGAAAGGATACGCTTTGGATAATGTGTGTGTGTATGTGTTTACTTTTATGCGATTGCATAAAAGAAATGCGTGTGTGGCATATTTATTTTTCACAAACCCAAAACCGACAGAGTCAGAACATTTGTGGTTAAGTACGAAGTAGATGATAAATGTATGTGGTTAAATAAAAAAGTTCGCTATGCTTTGTTGAAAAAAACTTGTGTTTTATAAATATTTTATAAGACATCTTCACCGGAATGCTGTAATGGCACTTACAGTTGTGGAATGTGCATTTGAAGTTCATCTAAAAACAATTACAGCAACAACAATGAAAAGGTTATAGGTGGCGGATTTACAATGTCATATTCCACCTACACAAAGCGATTCGTGGATTTTTAAAGGAATATTTTTTCAAGGATTGTAACGACAACAGGTGTGGGTTTTTAAAGAAATTTTTTAAAGGACTTAAACATCAACAGGCGTGGATTTTTAAAGGAATATTTTTCCAAGCAGCCCAATAGGCCTGGATTTTTGCAGTAATATTTTTCCAAGCCATCCCAATAGGCGTGGATTTTTAAAGGAATATTTTTTCAAGCCATCAAAAATAGGCGTGGATTTTTAAAGGAATATTTTTTCAAGCCATCAAAAATAGGCGTGGATTTTTAAAGGAATATTTTTTCAAGCCATCAAAAATAGGCGTGGATTTTTAAAGGAATATTTTTTCAAGCCATCAAAAATAGGCGTGGATTTTTAAAGGAATATTTTTTCAAGCCATCAAAAATAGGCGTGGATTTTTAAAGGAATATTTTTTCAAGCCATGATATTTAATTGTATTTATTTCTGTCTTCCTTTCTTCCCCAGGATGAAAATCGCTATCATGAGGATATCTTTGGTATTACTCTAAGGACTGCGGAAATACACACCAAATCAAGGGCCACAGCACGCATAAGGATGGCCTCGCAACCTTAAGTGACCGGTCAATAAGAAGAAAACAATGAAGGATCTGACAATGAAACTTTAACAATGGAGATGTCATGAAGTCGAGAACAAATCGAAAAATACACACACCGAAAGTCTTTACAAAAGGCAAGCACAAAAAGTGGAAACGAAATACAAAAACAAAAACCCTGAAACCACAAACTCACACAAATTTTATTAAAAGCAATTTACAAAACTTTCAAAAAGCTAATTTTCGATATGTGTATGTATGTGTAAAATTTAAGAGAAAAAATATATAGTTAAGATAGATTTCTTCCTCAGTGTACTAAACTCAAGACAAACGAACAAATAAAGAACAATTCTTCTATTTTTAATACTAAGAATGTTACAAAAAATACAAAAAAAAAAAAAAACTTAAACGAAACTACGAAAACGATTTCATCTGAAAAAAATCCAAACTAAAAGACAAATACACCAAAAAATACAAATTTAAAAACACAAGCATCAAAAATTAAAAATTATTTTTAATCATATCAAAAATAAATTACAATAAATAGAAACAATGAAAACATGATTAAAAATCATAAAAATTATCAAAATTTGTTAAAATTGCATTTTTTTCGAAATATCTTGTTGTGTAGTTTTTTCGAACAAAATTAAAAAATATAAATAACTTATTTATTAATATTGAAAACAAATATTATAAAAATGGAAAAAAATATTTATCTAGTTTAATTCGAACACAAAATAAAATAAATTACAATTCCATATTTTATTCTACTTTGATAAGTGTTATTTACCACAACATTTTTTCTCCCACATGAAAAAAAAAACAGAACCGAATACTCATATGCATACAAATTATTGAAAATGAAATAACTCAAAATAAATTTAAATAAACGAGTTCTGATAATAAAAACAAAACAAAAACTATTTTTTATTTAGAAAGGGTACAATGACAGAAATCCATCCACGCCTATTGGGCTGGTTGCCTAAAAAATATTCCTTAAAAAATCCATCCACGCCTATTGGGCTGGTTGCCTAAAAGAATATTCATTTAAAAATCCACGCCTATTGGGATGGTTGCCTAAAAGAATATTCCTTTAAAAATCCACGCCTATTGGGATGGTTGCCTAAAAAATATTCCTTAAAAAATCCATCCACGCCTATTGGGATGGTTGCCTAAAAAATATTCCTTAAAAAATCCATCCACGCCTATTGGGATGGTTGCCTAAAAGAATATTCCTTTAAAAATCCACGCCTATTGGGATGGTTGCCTAAAAGAATATTCCTTTAAAAATCCACGCCAATTGGGATGGTTGCCTAAAAGAATATTCCTTTAAAAATCCATCCACGCCTATTGGGATGGTTGCCTAAAAAATATTCCTTAAAAAATCCATCCACGCCTATTGGGATGGTTGCCTAAAAGAATATTCCTTTAAAAATCCATCCAGGCCTATTGGGCTGGTTGCCTAAAAAATATTCCTTTAAAAATCCATCCACGCCTATTGGGATGGTTGCCTAACAAAAATATTCCTTAAAAAATTCATCCACGCCTATTGGGATGGTTGCCTAAAAAATATTCCTTAAAAAATTCATCCACGCCTATTGGGCTGGTTGCCTAAAAAATATTCCTTAAAAAATCCATCCACGCCTATTGGGCTGGTTGCCTAAAAAATATTCCTTAAAAAATTCATCCACGCCTATTGGGCTGGTTGCCTAAAAAATATTCCTTAAAAAATCCATCCACGCCTATTGGGCTGGTTGCCTAAAAAATATTCCTTAAAAAATCCACGCCTATTGGGCTGGTTGCCTAAAAAATATTCCTTTGAAAATCCATCCACGCCTATTGGGATGGTTGCCTAAAAAATATTCCTTAAAAAATCCATCCACGCCTATTGGGCTGGTTGCCTAAAAAATATTCCTTAAAAAATCCATCCACGCTTATTGGGCTGGTTGCCTAAAAAATATTCCTTAAAAAATCCATCCACGCCTATTGGGCTGGTTGCCTAAAAAATATTCCTTAAAAAATCCATCCACGCCTATTGGGCTGGTTGCCTAAAAATATTCCTTAAAAAATCCATCCACGCCTATTGGGATGGTTGCCTAAAAGAATATTCCTTTAAAAATCCACGCCTATTGGGATGGTTGCCTAAAAAATATTCCTTTAAAAATCCACGCCTATTGGGATGGTTGCCTAAAAATTATTCTTTTAAAAATCCACGCCTATTGGGATGGTTGCCTAAAAAATATTCCTTTGAAACTCAAGTCAAACGAACAAATAAAGAACAATTCTTCTATTTTTAATACTAAGAATGTTACAAAAAAAAAAAAAAAAAATACAAAAAAAAAAACTTAAACGGAACTACGAAAACAATTTCATCTGAAAAAATTCCAAACTAAAAGACAAATACACCAAAAAATACAAATTTAAAAACACAAGCATCAAAAATTAAAAATTATTTTTAATCATATCAAAAATAAATTACAAAAAATAGAAACAATGAAAACATGATTAAAAATCATAAAAAAATTATCAAAATTTGTTAAAATTGCAATTTTTTTCGAAATATCTTGTTGTGTAGTTTTTTCGAACAAAATTAAAAAATATAAATAACTTATTTATTAATATTGAAAAAAATATTATAAAAATGGAAAAAATATTTATCTAGTTTAATTCGAACACAAAATAAAATAAATTACAATTCCATATTTTATTCTACTTTGATAAGTGTTATTTACCACAACATTTTTTCTCCCACATGAAAAAAAAAATACAGAACCGAATACTCATATGCATACAAATTATTGAAAATGAAATAACTCAAAATAAATTTAAATAAACGAATTCTGATAATAAAAACAAAACAAAAAACTATTTTTTATTTAGAAAGGGTACAAGGACAGAAATCCATCCACGCCTATTGGGCTGGTTGCCTAAAAAATATTCCTTAAAAAATCCATCCACGCCTATTGGGATGGTTGCCTAACAAAAATATTCCTTTAAAAATCCACGCCTATTGGGATGGTTGCCTAACAAAAATATTCCTTTAAAAATCCACGCCTATTGGGATGGTTGCCTAACAAAAATATTCCTTTAAAAATCCACGCCTATTGGGATGGTTGCCTAACAAAAATATTCCTTTAAAAATCCACGCCTATTGGGATGGTTGCCTAACAAAAATATTCCTTTAAAAATCCACGCCTATTTGGATGGTTGCCTAACAAAAATTTTCCTTTAAAAATCCACGCCTATTGGGATGGTTGCCTAACAAAAATATTCCTTTAAAAATCCACGCCTATTTGGATGGTTGCCTAACAAAAATTTTCCTTTAAAAATCCACGCCTATTGGGATGGTTGCCTAACAAAAATATTCCTTTAAAAATCCACGCCTATTGGGATGGTTGCCTAACAAAAATATTCCTTTAAAAATCCACGCCTATTGGGATATTTGCCTAACAAAAATATTCCTTTAAAAATCCACGCCTATTGGGATGGTTGCCTAACAAAAATATTCCTTTAAAAATCCACGCCTATTGGGATGGTTGCCTAACAAAAATATTCCTTTAAAAATCCACGCCTATTGGGATGGTTGCCTAACAAAAATATTCCTTTAAAAATCCACGCCTATTGGGATGGTTGCCTAACAAAAATATTCCTTTAAAAATCCACGCCTATTGGGATGGTTGCCTAACAAAAATATTCCTTTAAAAATCCACGCCTATTGGGATGGTTGCCTAACAAAAATATTCCTTTAAAAATCCACGCCTATTGGGATGGTTGCCTAACAAAAATATTCCTTTAAAAATCCACGCCTATTGGGATGGTTGCCTAACAAAAATATTCCTTTAAAAATCCACGCCTATTGGGATGGTTGCCTAACAAAAATATTCCTTTAAAAATCCACGCCTATTGGGATGGTTGCCTAACAAAAATATTCCTTTAAAAATCCACGCCTATTGGGATGGTTGCCTAACAAAAATATTCCTTTAAAAATCCACGCCTATTGGGATGGTTGCCTAACAAAAATATTCCTTTAAAAATCCACGCCTATTGGGATGGTTGCCTAACAAAAATATTCCTTTAAAAATCCACGCCTATTGGGATGGTTGCCTAACAAAAATATTCCTTTAAAAATCCACGCCTATTGGGATGGTTGCCTAACAAAAATATTCCTTTAAAAATCCACGCCTATTGGGATGGTTGCCTAACAAAAATATTCCTTTAAAAATCCACGCCTATTGGGATGGTTGCCTAACAAAAATATTCCTTTAAAAATCCACGCCTATTGGGATGGTTGCCTAACAAAAATATTCCTTAAATAGCCTTTAAAAATCCACGCCTATTGGGATGGTTGCCTAACAAAAATATTCCTTTAAAAATCCACGCCTATTGGGATGGTTGCCTAACAAAAATATTCCTTTAAAAATCCACGCCTATTGGGATGGTTGCCTAACAAAAATATTCCTTTAAAAATCCACGCCTATTGGGATGGTTGCCTAACAAAAATATTCCTTTAAAAATCCACGCCTATTGGGATGGTTGCCTAACAAAAATATTCCTTTAAAAATCCACGCCTATTGGGATGGTTGCCTAACAAAAATATTCCTTTAAAAATCCACGCCTATTGGGATGGTTGCCTAACAAAAATATTCCTTTAAAAATCCACGCCTATTGGGATGGTTGCCTAACAAAAATATTCCTTTAAAAATCCACGCCTATTGGGATGGTTGCCTAACAAAAATATTCCTTTAAAAATCCACGCCTATTGGGATGGTTGCCTAACAAAAATATTCCTTTAAAAATCCACGCCTATTGGGATGGTTGCCTAACAAAAATATTCCTTTAAAAATCCACGCCTATTGGGATGGTTGCCTAACAAAAATATTCCTTTAAAAATCCACGCCTATTGGGATGGTTGCCTAACAAAAATATTCCTTTAAAAATCCACGCCTATTGGGATGGTTGCCTAACAAAAATATTCCTTTAAAAATCCACGCCTATTGGGATGGTTGCCTAACAAAAATATTCCTTTAAAAATCCACGCCTATTGGGATGGTTGCCTAACAAAAATATTCCTTTAAAAATCCACGCCTATTGGGATGGTTGCCTAACAAAAATATTCCTTTAAAAATCCACGCCTATTGGGCTGGTTGCCTAAAAAATATTCCTTTAAAAATCCATCCACGCCTATTGGGCTGGTTGCCTAAAAAATATTCCTTTAAAAATCCACGCCTATTGGGATGGTTGCCTAACAAAAATATTCCTTTAAAAATCCACGCCTATTGGGATGGTTGCCTAACAAAAATATTCCTTTAAAAATCCACGCCTATTGGGATGGTTGCCTAACAAAAATATTCCTTTAAAAATCCACGCCTATTGGGATGGTTGCCTAACAAAAATATTCCTTTAAAAATCCACGCCTATTGGGATGGTTGCCTAACAAAAATATTCCTTTAAAAATCCACGCCTATTGGGATGGTTGCCTAACAAAAATATTCCTTTAAAAATCCACGCCTATTGGGATGGTTGCCTAACAAAAATATTCCTTTAAAAATCCACGCCTATTGGGCTGGTTGCCTAAAAAATATTCCTTTAAAAATCCATCCACGCCTATTGGGCTGGTTGCCTAAAAAATATTCCTTTAAAAATCCATCCACGCCTATTGGGCTGGTTGCCTAAAAAATATTCCTTTGAAAATCCATCCACGCCTATTGGGCTGGTTGTCTAACAAATATTCCTTTAAAAATCCATCCACGCCTATTGGGATGGTTGCCTAAAAAATATCCCTTTAAAAATCCACGCCTATTGGGATGGTTGCCTAAAAAAATATTCCTTTAAAAATCCACGCCTATTGGGATGGTTGCCTAAGAAAAATATTCCTTTAAAAATCCACGCCTGGTGGGATTTAGATACCGAAACGAACTTCGATAAAACCAGCTTAGCAACCTAAGCTTCAAAATTTTAAATTGAGAAATCATTATGAATGTCAAAAAAATTCTTAATCAGATTACAAAATAGTTTGAATAGTTTCAAAATTTATTACATAAACACATAAATTATGCATAGAACCTGTTTTGAAAAAAAAAAACACAATAATAATAAAAAATTAGCTACGCTTAATACCGTTAACAAATGATAATAAATTTACGCCTCAAAAAAAAAAAAAAAAAATACTATGTGAATGACATATATATTAATTTTATGTATCTTTTTCCAATAAAACCAAAATAGATTCATTGAATAGAAATGATAAAGAATCCAAAAAATCGTGAATATTAAATAGAACGTTTCTTTTGATATTCGAATATTCAGTCAGCACATGTCGAAGCAAAAGTCAAACTATTTCAATGGTATGCAAATATTTTGTTTTTTTTTTTACTAAAAGCGCAAAAACCCCCTCTTCTAAATCTGAAATTAAGACTTTATTAGAAATATGTTCGAGAATGAATGCCATCCCCTCGCTAGTCTGTCTACAGAGAATCCAAAATCTCAGCTCAAAAAAAATTCCATTTGTTGGCAGGGTGTGTATCTGGAGTGTGAGGAGGGGATATATATTTTTTGAAAAGTAAATACAAAAAATTCTTTGTCTTTACCCACACCGAAAAAAGGAAACGTAGAATTTTTTTAATACCACACATTTATTTATACACCTCTATAGGAATGTTTATTTAACATATTGTTGTGTCAGCCACCCAGTCAGACGTCGCTGTGTAGTTTTTTGAGATTTTTTTTTTTTTTTTTTTGCTTAACTTTTGTGTTAAAAGTATTTGCATAAATTTTATAAACATACAAAGCATAAATTAATGACGATTTCTTGGTCGGTTGCTTGGTTAAATATCGGAATATTTAAAGAACCCAAACAAACCAAATCAAATAAACTAGACGAAAAAATGCTAGCTTCACTTCTGTAGCTCTTCTTTGTATTGTGAGAACTTTTTTAAAATGTACTGGGATTTTTGTTGTTTGTCTTTCACATCAAAGAGCATACACTCAATTTCACACTGCATTTAATCCGATTACCAACCGAACATTGGTCATTGTCTGCGGTCGGACATGGCCTTTAGGTGCTTAGCAGTTCAGCCGGCAATTGAGAAAAAAAAAACAAATAGTTCTGAAGAAGCTTTTGTTGGGGTTTTTATTTATTTTTAATTTATTTACAACAAAATTGTGTACACAAAAATTATTGCACATAAATATTAAAATTTCCATGGGTTTGAAAAAAAGTGTTTGAACAATTTACTTCCGACATTGTAGATCATTTTATTTAGAACAAATAAACTTTAAAGGTTGTATATTTCCTCCATAAGACCTTGGAGATATAATAACTCTGTTCAACAAGATCGGTCGTATAAAATTCTTTGTGGGCATGAATGGTCTGGGCGACTGTATTAAGAAATCAGAAGAACAAGTTCAACACAGGCGATGTTTGTAAGTGATGGCGAGATTAAATTTTTGTTGGTAACTCTAGAGTTCAAGAAGAAATGGTTTTATATATTTTATATCTTCAGTCAAATCGATGGACAAATATTTTTCTAAAATATATACAGCTTCCATAAAACGTCCTTGTGCAACTTTATTGTCCATGTTTTCTTGATCCGTAAATATCAGAATATCCATAAGGCGAGATTTTTTCACCGCCTAATGTTCTACCATAATGTCGCTCATAAGATTTTAGATAGGGTACGCAAAGAAAAGAAATCGATATTCGATCGAAAGTTTTCATCGTATTTTTAAAATTTTACCCGATCATTTATTCCAGTAACCGTAAATCTACGAAAAGTAATACATTTCTAATATATTTCTTATCTAGACAATAATATGTTTTTATTGAAATACTAGCTACTTCGTTAGCGAACGTGAGAATTGTCTAAACATGTCCAAATACATTATTTTGTCGAAATTTCAGGATTCCAGTTCTATCGGTTCACCAAAAATGTCAATTGTACCAAATTTAGGACCCATAAGAATGCATTTTCAAAACTACACCCATACCCCAATTTGGTACCATTTAGTAAACAATAGTACGAATTTCCAAAACGCCCTACATAACCCCCCAATCGTGAGGTAAGTGTGTGTGGAATTTGGGGCCCTTTTAAATATAAAATATTCGTTAATTGGACTAAAGGGTCAAGGATGGGCGGGCATAGTGGAGGAGCACTAAACCAAGCTCCTTCGTCATAGGTGTATGTTTTGTTTGTTTATGTTTTTGTGTTTTGTATGATCCAAAAATTTCTAGTTGTTCGTTCCCTAGGGTTGATGGTGGCAAGGGTTGAGAACTCCCCTGATCGAAAAGTGTTCCCAACTGAGCTAGTGCGAACCCCGCCATAACGCCGCATTAGGTCTAGAACGTAACAATATGGCCAAAACGCCCTACATAACCCAAACAATGATCCTAACTCGAAATTTGAGGATCCCACCTCTATCGGTCCACCAAAAATTCAAATTGTACCAAATTTAGTACCATTTAGTATCCATAAGTATGAATTTCCAAAATTACATCCGTACCCAAAATTTCAGTGTGTAGTACGATTTAGTACCATTTGTACACATATGTAAAAAATTTCCAAAACTACCTACATATCCCAATCCTACACATCGACGGTAATGTTAATTTCAAATTTTAGGATTCCAGCTCCATCCGTTTCTTAAAATTTTACCAAATTTAGTACTGTTTAGTACTTTTCGTATACATGAGTACACGTTTTTAAAACCACTTTTTATATCAACCTTACCGCTCAACCTTAATTCACATTTCAAATTCCAAGTTTTATTCACATCCTACGATATTTTACCAAATTTGGTACATTTTAGTACTTTTCGGATGCTTATAGTTCGAATATCCAAAATCCCCTTTGCTACATCCATTCTACACTCCATCTGTGATCCTCGTTTCAAATTTAAGAGCTCCAGATCTATCGGTATCACATTTAGTACTTCTTAGTACTTTGCGTACCGTTCTAGTACGAATTTTCAAAAACCCAGCCCTATATGTCACTTTTGGACCAAGAGTTAATATAATATAATTTCTAAAGTTTGGTTCACATCGGATTTGCGTTTGCGTGATTTTATAAAATTAATTTTTTAGCAAGATTTTGACCATTTTGTAAGGGAGTATGGGACCTCCCAAGATGGACTAATATGGGGAATATTGTTTTAAGTTTGGAACGAACTTGTTTTAAGTTTTGAAGAAATACTACGATATGCAAAGTTTGGATGAAATTGGCTACTCCCCTCGAGAGTTATCGTGCGCACCAACCGGTCAGACAGACGGACGGAGGGACATTTGAAAATCGACTACAAATTGTCTGAAACGGATTTGGTCTAAAGCAAGATGGAGTTTCAAACCGATACTTCGATGAGGCACATTTTTAACGTATCAACCATATGATGTCCTACACAACTACCACAAAAATTTATATTCTGGGCCTTGGCAATAAATATTTCGCGATACTTGCACCTTATTTACAGATTATAGGTCAACAGCTCCACTTTCTAACCCTGGAATATTGTCCAAATCGGGTTATCTTGAGGAGAATAACCCGATTTGGAAAATTGGCCGATTATCATCTAAACTGCCGTTCTAAGTATTTTGACAAATCCCCCTTCACCGTGTATAATATGTCATGTTATGTATATAATAATGGCCTTAAAAGCATCTAGAAAATCTAACAAAAAATAAAATTTGCGGTTCATTGCATATCATCTCAACAATTGATTATTGAGATGATTATAGGCGTCGTCCTCGGCCATAACCGGACCTTTATGAAAGATTTGAAAGGAATCTGCGTGACATTTCTGCCCGCTAGTGGTGTAATCGTAAACTTTCAACTTCTCTGGGTTCTGGGTCCATTTGACCCGATAAATATTGACCGATCATCATCAAAACAGACATGCATATACTTTGGGCAGATTCCCTTCCTCGTGAAATATTTCATAGTTTTCGGTCATAATTGTAGCCTTTAGAGCGACCAGAAAACACAAACCAGTAAGGAAAGTAGTAAAGTCGGACTGGACCGACTATATGATACCCTTAACCACTTTGGGTATATTCTACATATGTATCCTAACAATTTCATGTCAATATTCGAGGGAGCATTGAGATGAAATTGAACGAATTTAAGGGGACCCCCCCATTCTCGGTGTCAAAAAAATTTTTTTTTGTTTAATTCGAATCTACATTAATTCTAGAATGTCCCTACAAAATTTCAAGTGAAAATCGCAAGAACTCTTGAAGATATAGCCGATTTATTATGTCAGCATCAAGTGACGGCAAGAGCGATTCTCAAACTTTAAACGCACTTTTCTCGAAGCAGTGTTTTACGAATGGCGGGCACGACAACTCAAAAACTAATAATCCAATCGGTTCCAAATTTTGACACGTTTCTCTGGGAGTGTATAGCTCTCGTATGAACTAGGATAAAGCCAATCGGTGAAAATCTTCCTTATCTTTTAACTGAATTTGTGGTAAAAAATAGGCGATTTCTCAAAATTTTTTTTCAAAGTTCCGTCATTTTGTTAATTATTGTGCGAATCAATAATCCTAGTTCATACGAGAGCCAGACGTAGTTCACTTAAATATGTAATTTTTATCTATAAGTGAACCGACTAACATCAATCCATACACATGCCATTCTCCAACCCATTCTAAATTTCATTTCATTCAGGCAGATTTAGAGTCGTTTGCGTACAAGGGATCGAATTTATGTAAATCGATTTATAATACATTTGATATATGCTATTCGGAAAGTCGCACTGTTCAAAATTTAATCTCAATTATACACCCCTTCGAAATATATATGGTAGATATGTCTGCATCGGCGCCAATTTCAAAACAATAACGTCATTCTAGTCTTAATTTGATACGTTGTGCAAAATTTCGTGTAATCGAACACTTTAAGAGTTCGGTGAACCATTTACCTAAAATCGGACGTAAATATATAAATCTGAACCGTTTTCAACGAAACTTCACAAGATTAATTTGTATTAATTTCCGTGCATTGTACTGAGACGGATTTCCGTTGTCGTATGTAGGCCCCCAAGGATATGGTAAAAATTTCAAATTTATCCACGATAAATTTGACATAAGCCAAAAATCCGTTAATATCTTCATAAATTTCTGAAATCTGACCATGAGGTATTAAAGAGATAGGCTTAAATAGTTTTATATACAAATTAACCAAGAGATTTTATTCTTCAAATGTAATAGAAAATACTGATGGAGTTCAGTACAGTAGATTTATAGATTGTTACAACATATGTGGACTATTATACACTACCCGTTTAGCTGTCGGAAATATAAAAATTCCCAAAAAAATATGTTGCAAATATCTTCATTTTTATTCCCAAATAGGAAATACAATACCAACGTCCGGGCTTATCAGAATACACAAAAAGTCATGCATGCACTTTCCCCCACTCATATCGATATCAACTAAAAAAATAAAATAAAAAATAAGTCCATAAATTTATTCTCACTACTCTCAAAGGTTAATGACTACAAACTTATGTACGTTGATATGTAAATATGGCCAACAACAACAAATAATTGGTAACACACATGTCTATGATCACAAACAAAAAATTACAAAAAAAAAAAACTGCAACAACAAAACGAGTTAACATTAATTGTAACATGACACTTCATGTCGGCATATCTCTCGACAACCGAATAACATTTTCGCATATATCGCACCATCCGCATTTTATTTGCAGTTTTGTTGCTGTTGTTGTTAATTTTTCGTGCCTTGTAATTTTAGGCCTGAAATCGAGAGTTCTATGCACTCCGATATGATGATGATAGCATAAAATGTCACGAATGACAACAACTACAACAACAAAAAGTGGAAACACAGATAGGGAAAAATTCGCTTACCCTGTTGACTGTGGAGAAAAAACAAGCAACAACAACAATTTGCATAAACTGGTCAGAAGTTTGGCTGTAGAATGCAAGCTGTTGTTGCTAACCAAAGCCGGAGGAAAAAACGAAGCGGGAAATTTTAACTGTGGTTCAAGTACTTAATTTTTTCAAGGACCAACCAATATGCGAGGCATTTTTAAACAATATTTTTTAAAAGACCATTAAATAAAAGTGCGGATTTTTAAAGGGTAATCAAAGGCGTGGATTTTTCAAAGAATATTTTTTCAAGGCCTACCAAAAGGCGTGGATTTTTCAAAGAATATTTTTTCAAGGCCTACCAAAGGCGTGGATTTTTTAAAACATATTTTTCAAAGGCCTACCAAAAGGCGTGGATTTTTTAAAAAATATTTTTTCAAGGCCTACCAAAGGCGTGGAGTTTTTAAAGAATATTTTTCAAAAGCCTACCAAAGGCGTGGATTTTTTAAAAAATATTTTTCAAAGGCCTACCAAAGGCGTGGATTTTTTAAAGAATATTTTCTCAAGGCCTACCAAAGGCGTGGATTTTTTAAAGAATATTTTTTCAAGGCCTACCAAAGGCGTGGATTTTTTAAAGAATATTTTTCAAGGCCTACCAAAGGCGTCGATTTTTTAAAGAATATTTTTTCAAGGCCTACCAAAGGCGTGGATTTTTTAAAGAATATTTTTCAAGGCCTACCAAAGGCGTGGATTTTTAAAAGAATATTTTTTCAAGGCCTACCAAAGGCGTGGATTTTTTAAAGAATATTTTTTCAAGGCCTACCAAAGGCGTGGATTTTTTAAAGAATATTTTTTCAAGGCCTACCAAAGGCGTGGATTTTTTAAAGAATATTTTTCAAG
>NW_026884369.1:0-56355 GCF_032173495.1 Musca vetustissima | reverse complement strand
AGAGCTACCATTATATGGGCGGTACACCGAAACATGGGCCAATATTGATAATATTTGGTACGGACACTTTCTGCGCAATTTCAATGTATGTGCACATTTCAGAGCACTATCTTAAAGATAATTTAATATTGGGCTATCGTTATGTGAATTATACATCAACAATATTGCTATGCAAGACAACGTTTGCGGGGCCGGCAATTTTGAATGTTGAAATATTCGTGGAGCTCCAGGGAAGGTTTAAAAGGTAAGAAAAAGTCAAAAACCGCGAAAAATTTGCAAAAAGTATTTTGCAACATATTGGCATTTTCACGAGTTTAGTATCGAGCTATTTGAATTGCACCACGTCGTAGTTGTATCATTCATTCCTTTAAGCCTACATTTGTCAATTATTGAAAATCCTTTATATTTATTTTTTTCAATTGGATTGACATTGTATTAAAACATTTTTAGGAGAATACAACAAATAATTGAGAAATATATCATATCACACTCAGGTTGGAAAACGGGAATAAGAACTTCAACATACCGAAAATTGAACGGGAAATAATTACGACATATTTCTAAAACGTTAATCTATAGTCCATAATTTCTGGGATGCTTTTTTTATTCACAGGAATCCGTTAAAATTCAGTGAATGTCTTTATAGAACCGAAACTGGGGCGGGACCTGTATTTATATGCTATATCAAAACTTGGTCCTAAATAGATAATTATTCACTCCCAATATCTCGAAATGACATATTTTATTATATTTAGACATACAATGGGAATGGGGATTAATTAATTGTTGGTATGAAGATTTGACACCACATGAGAAAATGAGGGGGATACCATTATATGGGTGCTATCCGGAAACTTGGATCAATATTGATAATTTAAGTAAGTAGATTTTGTACTTACTGATCATATAAAATATAAAATTACAGTCAATTTTGTTCTAACACGTGACTAAACCCCCAAAATACAGAAGAGTGAACTGATATTGGCAATTTTACCAAATAAAACAGCGTGTCCAAATCCCCAAAGGATCGTATAATGTGGAGTGCCATTATATGGAGACATTTCGGAACATTTGTTAGAAACATTTTCTACTCGGTGATCATCCAAAATATAAGATACAGCCAAATATTGATATAATATTGATAATTTTAAGTAGAGAGATTTTCTGCTCAAGAACTATCCCTTATATTAAATTAAAAGCAATGCTGTTGAAAACCATGTCCAAGATCTTTAAAATACCGAATGTTTAGGGCTACCATTATATAGGCGGTACCCCGAAACATATGCCAATATTGATAATAATTGCAACCAATTCTGTTGATAAAATCGTTACAATTTCTCATATTGAAGGTATCGTTATATGGGGATACCCTAAATAGTGAACTAATATTGAACATTTTCAATACCAAATATCCTAGGAGTAGTAGCAATGTATGTGCAAATTTCAGAGCACTATCTTAAATCGTTGAGTGTATCTTAATATTGGGCTATCTTGAATTATACATCAACAATAATTCTATGCAAGACAACGTTTGCCGGGCCCGCTAGTACATAATAAAAATAGTTCAATAGGAACATTTTATTCCTTAAAGTTCCTAAAATGTTGCTATGCCACGAATATCAAATCAGGTGGTTCCATTATATCGTGGTTAAATGCCTAATCGGTGGTTAATATGTTTGAACTTATAAACACAAAACCTCGCATATATCCAATACCATCGGTAAACCAGCAAATGCATAATAGGCATAATATCTAATGTGAAGGATATACCAAAACCTTCGTCAAAAAAATTATTATAACATAGAATCTCACGATGCTACCAATTCGTTTTACGAATACCTCAACATATCAATTACCCATATATAAAATGAGGACATCTAATAACAAGTGAAAACGTCGTTATGTTCGACCGGGCCAAACTATTATACCAGTAGTCGTTCGGGACTGAGGGTACCACTATGTGGAAGCTATCTTAAAAAAGTAGGCCGATATCGATAACTTTTGGTAAAGAGATTTGTTGTCCAATGAGAACCCAAAGTATCTAATCAATTGGTTCAAAATGTGCCTAAAATCCTAAAAACTAATGGTGGTACTGTTATATGGTGAATATCTTAAAAAGTGAACCAATATTCATAATTTTTGGTAGAAAGATTTGCTACCATATGAGAATTTAAAATAATAAATTATCGCCAAACCATACACCCCAAAATAAGGAATAATGGGGAGTACGGTATATGGGGGCCTACCTTAAAAAGTGGGCCGATGCCGTCCTTTTTGGTAGGGAGATTTACTATACAATGAAAACTCCAAATACCAAATTACAGACACAATACTTGAGTCAATATTAATAATTTTAAGTAAGTAGGTTCGGTATACATTGAAACCCCCAATTACCAAATTATAAAAAAAAATAGGTTGAAAACCGTGTCCAACATCCCCCGATATATAGGGGAGAGGGGGGCACCTTTGAACACTTTTTGCTTTCAAGCCTTATAAAATTTTTTATTTTATAATTTTTGGTTTCTTATAAATTTTAACTAATAGGTACATATGTAACCTTCAAAATGAATATACATATGACACACTATAAGCTTGATAAATATATTTTATTACTGTTTTAATGAACGAACTCAAAGTGTTCAAAACTGCCCCCAGGGGGGCAGCTTTGAACAGGGGTTGACATTTGTGAACGACATGGTTCTTTACAGTGTTTATGTTTAAATATGTATGTATTTTATTAATACATATCAGAAATGCATTAATTCATTAAAAAATATATAAAAAATGTTCAAAATGTAAAAAAAATTAGATCAAAAGTTATTAAAACATAAAATGACATAAAAACCAAAATTAATATGGTGAAAAATACAGTTAATTTCGTAGTCTTATTATCCCATCCGAAGCCAAAAGTTAAAAACTCAGCTTTTTACTCGAATTTAAAGGGCATGTTCAAAGGTGCCCCACCCATGGCATTTTACGGAAATTTAAAATAACTTTTTTTGTAATAAATATATATGAAAGAAATTACATTAGTTATGTTTGAAATTATTGTTGGAATGCAAAAAATTTGTTTGACGAAAGAAAACTATCACAGAATTCTTCCTGCGCCCTTACAACCAAATGAATAAAAGTTTACAATGACACTGAGAAAACATGGTCACCCATGCACAATTTTTCGACAACTGAAAAAGCAAGCCAAAGTGGTTTACGCATATAGAGAACAAGATTGCCATATACAAAAATGTGGTTGCGGGTCGGAAAAATATTAAACCAAGATTTTATGAGCGCTGTTCAAAGGTGCCCCACGTTCAAATGTGCCCCCCTCTCCCCTACTATTTTTATTAACAAACATCCAATCAAATCTCTATCTTAAATATTGTGATCACTATCGTGATTTCGACATCGGGGCCCCCAGGCTTGCAAAGGGAATGACAAATTTAATATACATTTTACCTTATGGTGAAAGCTATAAAAAGCTTACATAGCATTGGGCTACCGTTATGTGGAAGTCGTATAAACATATTGGGAAATAATCTAATTAAATCCGAATACTGAATGACAATTTCGACTCTTGATATCTAAATTATTACAAAAATTATATCCACGGAAATTTTAGAAGGGAAAACAACGTTTGCCATTTCGACAATTGTACCGCTTATAAATCAAGAACAAAAATTGTAAAATGTCCTCGCACATTTTTCAATTATAAGTTAATTTATTTTCTATAGCAACAACACTCGGTCATAAACATCAAAAAGTATATACTCGGAACTATAATGTTAATATATGTGAATGTCGATGTGTTTTAGACCCAACCCAACTGAATCCTGATATTCTGTAGCTTCTGATGTAAAGATCAATATTGGTATATGGGAGACAACTATAAAATGTTTATCCATACGAAAAATGTTCATGGATATTTCATACACAAATAAAATGTTTATGCAAGTATGAATAGAAATTGAAAAACAAATCTAAAATATCGAAAATTATTCCTTAACAATATTGCTAAGGCAAGACAACGTTTGCCGGGCCCGCTAGTCTTAATATATAAAAGAGGTTAGTGTTAAGTGAGTGACTGACAGATCATCGCCCAGACGAAACGGCTAAAGCTAGAAGCTTGAAATTTTGAGTGTAAGTTGTTGTTGGTGTGTAGGCGTGAGATAAGGCTGGGTTTTTGGAAATTCGAACTAGAAAGGTACGAAAAGTACTAAAATGTACCAAATATGGTACCCTTTGTATTAGGCTAACGGGAAAAGCTAGAATTCTGAAATTTGGAATGGTGGTCACTGATGAAAAGTTAGAAAGATGTACAAAAGGGTTTTTGGAAATTCGACCTATAAGTGTACGAAAAGTACTAAACTTTACTAAATTTAGTTCTAATTGTATGTATATTGAACATATTTAGTTAGAATCTTGAAATTTTATATGGAATACAGGTTAGGAAGTGGTGTTGATGTCTGGAAATGGTTTAAAAAATTCGTACTTAAGTGTATAAAAAGTACAAAATGGTACTAAATTTGGTACTATTTGCAGTTAGTTGAGTGTATAGAGATGGAATCCTGAAAATATGAATTAGGTTGCTGTTAGAATATACAAGTGAGATATGGAAGCATAGTACTTATGTGTACTAAATGGTACTATATTTGGTACAACTTGATGTGTGTAGTTTTGAAAATTAGCCATTACATGTACTAAATGGTACTAAAAAGGCAATAAATTAGAGTGAACGGATAGAAAAAACTCAAATTTGGAATGCAAATTACAGCATTAAGGTAGTATTGGAATTTCGTACTTATGGATCTTAAGTAATTCGTTTTGTGTGAGCGGGAATCCTAAAATTTGGAATTAAAATTGCGTAATTATGTGTAATATAAGGTACTAAGTTTAGTACACTTTAGACTTGAGTGAAAGGATGGAGATGGAAAACTTATATTTGAAAATAAAATTACTGTTAGAGTACAGGATTGATACATTGTTGGAATAAATATAGTATAATTTGGATCTATGTGAACGGATAGGGCTGGGATCCTGAAATTTATGATTAAAATTGCTGTTGGAGTGTGGAATTGAGTAAGTTTTAAAATATCGTACTTATGTTACGAAAAGTAATAAATGGTACTAAATTGGGTTCATTTTGGATATTGGTGAACGGATAGAGCTGGAATCCTTAAATGTGGACTTAAGGTTATTAATGGAGTTCATGACTGAGGTAATTTTGAAAATTCGTACTTATGGGTACGTGAAGGACAACATTTTGTACAATTTGACTTTGGTGAACTGGTAGAATTCGAAGCTTTGAAAATTCGTACTTATGGGTACGTGAAGGACAAAATTTTGTACAATTTGTCTTTGGTGAACGGGTAGAATTCGAATCCTGCAAGTTGCAACATAGGTTACTGTGGGAGTGTAGGATTGATATACGTTTGGAATATGGGTACGAAAAGTACAGAATGGGGTCAATTCTGGTACGCTTTAGTTTTTGGTGAACAGACAGAGCTAAAATTATTAAATTTGGACTTAAGCTTACTATTTGAAAGCAGGACTGAGGTACATTTGGAAATGTGTACTTATGAGTACTAAATTTGGTACAATTTGGATTTTGGTGGAATTAGGATTACTGTTAGAGTGTAGGATTGATGTATTTTTAAAAACTCTTACTTATGAGTATGAAAAGTATTAAATGGTCTAAATTTGGAACAATTTGAATTTTGTTGAATCCTGAGATTTGGAATTTAGATTACTGTTAAAGTGTAGTATTGAGCTATGGAGATAACTTTGGAAACTCAAATTTATGTGTACGAATAGTAAATAGAATAGCTAATGCACTAATTTGGATTTGGATAACGAAGAAAACTGGAAACCTAAAATTTTGAATGTGGGTAACTGACGAAGAGTTCGAAAGAAGTACCAAAGGGTTTTTGGTACTAAATTTAGTGGTGGTGATATGGAGGTAGTCTTGAAAATGTGTACCTATGTGTTCGAAAAGTGCTAAAGTGCTATTTGATAAAATATATATTCCCTTTCCGCATACGAAGTAGCGGGCACTTTGCTAGTTCCTAACATATGTATAAAAATTTATAAAATTTTCAAAAATTGTCGCGAAAAATAATTTGTTTTACATTCTTTAAGCTTTTAATTGATTGCATATGTGATATGTTTTGAAAGTTTTCCATATTTTTGACATGACCTGATATTCGATTATCAGGCATGAAATGCCTAAATACAAGTTTTAGTTCAATCGGATGAAAAATATGCAAAAATCCGAGGTCTAGTTATAAGTATCGTATGTATGCTCATCTACTCATAAATGACTCTTCGTACTGTATATTTAATACGATTTTCCTCATTATTCCAGGGCATTTCAGAGAGCAACGGAATTTGTTATCATTGTAATTAACAAAAATGTTGTATAATAACAGCAGATCAAAAAGCATCTAACGGCCACTCTGGAAATTCAATTGTCATATCTTTACAAGTATATGTCCTAGACCCAAATATTTCGAGGCCACACTTGGACATATGGATGTCTTGTTTGCAAAGTCGGCGCTAGGTTAGAGATAGGAAGAACACAAAAAGGTAGATTTTCGACCGATTTATGGGTATTCTATCGAGTAAAACGCCACTTCACACAAATTTTAATTTTTTTGGTAGCCCCTTATAACACTAACTTTCGATTTTCAAGACCATTTGCATTTTTGTTGGTATTGTTTTTAATTACAGCTTTCACGTTTTCATAATGCTTACAAATAAGTGGTTCTATTCAATTTCTGTGCAAATATGAATTGAACAAATTTTCTACTAAATTTTTCATTTAGGATTTTTCTTAACAGCTCACACCATATTCACAAATATTATTCTTTAAAATACCGCGCACAAATGAAGAGAATAACTCTCAAAAATACCTATGAATATTTTCATTGCCAGTAATCTGAATGCCTTTATGCGAATTTTAAGAAAAGTTTCCTCTAATGCATGTGTGAGCATATCTGATTTCGGGACGTGTGTATGTGTGTGTTTTGTGTAATAAACTGTTCCTCATGCTGATTCCTTCTAAAACAATACTTGGGAAAATAATAAAATAAAATTAGAATATGAATGCGAACAAAAATAAAACAACAACAACAACAATTATACTGAAAATGTTTACTTTCCAAAAAAAGGATACTCATAAAGTAGAAAAGTACCAATAGTTTATTTGGCATAATGCTTCCTAAAGACTGTGGTATGGAATTTTCATAGACGTATCATTATTTTGTTTGTTTCAAGTATGTGTAGATATGGAGGTTCCATACTTGCAAATGCACACACATACTAAACATTTGCATGCATTCTGGCTAATAATATCAATTGTAGTTGATGGTCAAAAGTCATTTCAACAACACTAAATTATTATTATCTTCAAGAGGTTGCACTGGATTGCACATTTTATAAATACACCCCACCCCGTATAATACATACGTAGCCTTCACATGTAAGAATCTATTTTTTCATACTTATAGAATTGGGTTGGTATTGTTGGTACATCATTGGGTTCGTTCACAATATGCGGAAAGGTGATAATTATATATAGAAAAATAGGATTTTTTTCTCTATATATTGACATGTTCATCTTATTTTTGCGAGTTTCCTTCCAATGTTTCTTCATGGATTATTGACCAATTTTTTGTGAAACAAATAAACGCCAACAACCCAATCACTGTTGCATTAATTTATCCCATATTCATTTCGATTTTATAATATTTATAATTTGTTATATTTTCGTTTTTTGCACCCTATGCATAATGTATTGCTGTAGTGTTTATTTATTCACACCTCAGTAAATATAAATTCTTGTACTCACATCCACATTGAAACTTTATACATTGCAAAAAAGTTTCAAACATTTAAAATAATTTCCTTTCATTTGGATTTTGTTCAAAGTTAACTGAATTGTTAAAAACCGAATGCAGCAAAAACAGAACATGTATGTAAATATCTGTTACAAATTTCATGTAAATGATGTGCCCATAGTTCTTACCTCTGTATTTTCAAGAACAATTTACAAAAAAAGAAAGTTAACTATGATAACACTGTACAGCACAAAAAATAACTACCGGGAAATTCCAACAGATTATGAAAGAGGAGCTAAAAAAAGAAGACACGTGTATATAATGTGAAAGAATAAAATAATCTACGTCAAAATCCACTACAAGTCTTAAAACAAACTATATATTTATATTCAAGAAAGAAATTTACAGTATAAAATTAACTGAAATCTGCAAAAAAAAAAATTTTGTTATTATATATAATTTTATACATCAGTAGTGTTAGCGGGTTATTTGGGATACCATTTGTATTTTGTTTTTGCAAAATAGTCAGGCTTAATCCCAGATTGTTGTTTTTATAAAAAAAAACAAAATCATAGTTGTTTTTTATAAAAACAACAATCTGGGATTAAGCCTGACTATTTTGCAAAAACAAAATATAATTTTATACTGTAAATTTCTTAAAAACTATTGAATATAAATATATAGTTTGTTTCAAGACTTGAAGTGGATTTGGACATAGATTATTCTTTGACATTATATACTTAAATTAAGTTTCAGGTTACTTTAATGCACTTCGTCGAAAAAATACTGGGTAATGTCTTTGGAAAAAATACAAGAATATTTTGAATTTTTGGTTCAAAATGTATGACTATATATTCGGTATATACATTATATATACAGATTTCTCCTGTTCTGTGACTTATGCTAAAATTTGGTGGAGAATATTTTTGTCCCTTGTACCATCCTTCTAAAACGTCATCTTGTGGGAAAATGGGTAAAACCAAGTAATAAGTACGATATTAACCCTAAAATGAGTTTTTGTTTTTTTTTTTAAGATTTTTGACGTTTAGGCTGATTTTTGAGTTTTAGTCTATTCTGAGACTTATAGTAAAACTTTATGGCGAACATTTCTGTAGAAAATTCTGAGCCGCTTTAACCCCGTTTTGAATGAGTTTTCAATCACTCCCGGAAAAAGGGACCGAAAAGACCCCTTCAATGACTCGGTTGAGGGTTAAAGCTGTATACCAAAATATTCCTAGATATTTTATCAATAATATTGCCGAAGACACTATATACCTACAATGCAAGAATTTCATGAAATCATAATTCGAAAATGATAAAAATTCTTGAAAAGGGGGAATATTGCCCCGCCATTTTAGATTACCTCCCGACGTAAACTTTCAAAACGCCGATACACGTGTCTTCTTTTTTTAGCCTCTCTTTCATAATCTGTTGAAATTTCCCGGTAATTATCGAAACAATTGAATTTTGTCGCACAGTGTTATTAATATAGTGTCTTCGGCAATATTACTGATAAAAATGGTCAAAATGACCGCCTTCGGCAATCTAGTGTTAAATTGCTGAAAGAAAAATAATTAGTTAATTCAAATGTTGGCAAATAATAGTTCTAGTTCTTGAAATAGTTTGGTATTGGATAGCACCTCATTTGAAACGCGGACCAGTTAAACATTCCTTTCGAACACCATCACCATGGGCAGCAGCAACGTTTAATTTTTTTAGCCAAGGGATCGTACTAGATGAGTGTCCGAAATAATTTGAACTTACGACTATCAGAGTCAGGAGTGTCAAAGATTATGTCTGAGACTCTGCATGGAATATTTGTCAACAATGGGTAAAAGTCGAAATGACAGAGGCTGGAGTATATTGATAATTTTTTCATAAATCGATTTCCTGGTTTTAGTGGCTCGGCGATGCACCACACATAAAATAAATAATATTTTTTTCAATTCTAGAACTTGATATATATATATATATACAGAATACCAAACTATATCCATAATTGTCGATAAATGTCAATACAGTAAAATCGTGATGATCCGGACCTCCCTAATTCGGATTATTCGGTAATCTGGACTGCATTGTTTTTATTTGACTCTATAATGTACATCTTTGAGTTTTTATGTGTATCGCGACTTCCTATAAAAACTTATGAAAAAGTGGTTATATTACCAGAGACCCCACAAAGTATATATGGGAAATTACAAAAATATTTTAAATTCTTTGAAGCAGAGGTTTGCAATGTTATAACTCGCGAAATATGAACATATTGCATATAATTTAAATGCATTTTTTTAAATGAAGTGTTCTTGTCAAAATCTTAAAATATTTATATAAATAATAAGTTACGTGGAAGCTGTGATGGTGCTAATGTAAAAAAAAATAGGAGAAAATGTGTTGAAGCCAACGAGTTTTTTTGTGTTCCTTCCTGATTTGTGGCTAAACTACACAACGCACGCACATGTGATCAAAAAAAAAATTGGTGCGTAAATTTTTATAAAAAACTTTTTTGAGTCTAAAATTAAGAAAGTCCATTCAAATTCCGTGTAACCCCGCGTGATTTTAGTTTTTTTACGTGCCGGATCTAATGAGCCCACCCACTGTAAAAGCTTATTTTGACAAATTCGCGTATATAATCGCGTTTTTCTTCGAATTGATTTCACATACATTCATTCTAGTGTTATCATATTCGCGAATCTGTGTGAAAATATGTCAAAAATATATCGATACGCGAATAATATGCGTATTTTATCCAAAATCGAATGTGGAGGCACATCCGCGGTTCTTCACCAATCCTTTTAAAATAGGTGTCCTTTTGTGTATTTTCATAGGAGATTACTGAAATCTGATGCGCATAAAAATCGTATGCACGTTGCGCCATTTTTAGTCATTTTTAGGGTTTTTGTATAGTAAAGTGCATCGAGCGGCACACGTTGGCCGCTTAATAAAACCTCGAAAAATACATAATTATTGGAAGAGATTTATTTATGCTTTTTCATGTTGATCATTTTCATATACTGTAACTGCAATATATTTGGTCGTTTTTAAAATCAAAACTCGTAACAGAGGAAAAATCAAAAATTTAAAAAAAAAATTATGGCAATTCAGAAATTAATTTATTTTATTTTCAGATATTTTCAAGATTTTATTTGTTTTTCACGACTATTAGTACTAGTCAATCTGATTTGACTAGTACTGCAAAGAAAACAAATGTATTTAACCATTTGTGAAGAAAGTCGCGAATTACAACAAATAGGAATTCATTTAATTTATATTTAAAAGGCAAGATTTAAACTTGGGAACGCAAACAGATTTTGAATCAGCATATTTTCCTTAACCTATGTACCAAAAATTATGAATGTGCTCGCAAAAAAATTTTTTTAATATTTTTTTATGGAATTTTAAAGGAATTTTGTAATTTACCATATATGGGAGTTATGTCTAATATGTACCACTGTGTGGTGATGGGTATAAAAATAACTATGTATCCTATTACAAATTAATATCAATTTTATTCAGTATCACTACACTTTTTCCACGGAACACAATAAATTTAGACACATGTAGTGACGTTCTATTTTTGAATCATGTTTTTAATTTGGTCTTACGTCTTATCTCACTATCTACAAATTAACTATGCTTGTTTATTTTTGTTTAATTTACACAATTTGTGAATAACTGTAAACTATCGCTTTAATATCGAAGTGAAGTAACGAAAAAGATACTACAAGAAGTTACAAGTAACGGCGCAATAAAATTGTCATTGTAAATCGACACTTTTTATCTTGAAAGATGCAACTCACTTCCAATTAATAATTAATGAAAGTTTTGCAATAGAAGTTTTACACAAATATATGATACAATATTATTGAAGAAAAAAGTTTTCATATTTGAATATAGGATTTTTATAGGCGTTGAGACCAGACGCCTTATTAGCCATTTTCTCACACGTAGCAAAACGCGTTACTTTCAGCGGTGTATTCTGTATTGGCAATATGAAAAATTCACCGGGGGCCAAAAACTCACAACGTGTGAACTTGTACTTTATTAAGGTTCAAAGTCTATGATATGGTTTTCCTTCATGACCGTACAACCTTGTGACAAAAATTCATGATGCACCACGCCCTTGCATTCAAGGAAAGAATCGATTATTTAGGAGACCACAAACTTATAGCTTTCGATATTATAAATATCCGCATTTTAATATGGCTAAGATTATTTGTTTATCAGTAAGACGCATACAATTACAAAATATGCCAATTGATATTAAAGATATATGTATATGCATCAGATTGTAATTACAACATAAAATTTAATATTTAATATCCCTAACTTAGATCTTATTGCACAACTATAGAATATCATTCCCAGCCCCTTTGGACGAAAGACTTACATCTTATTTATTAGCAATGCAATTACTGGCACAAACACATAAATTACATTTACTAAATCATTTGACTAATCTCTGCTGGGGATTTATATATTCACGGTATATAACTTTTCCCTCAGCCATAGGATTTTTTCGTTTTTTTTTTTTATTTCTTCAACTTAAGCTTATCGCCATCACCAGCCTGCGAAGGAACAACAAACAAATGCATATTTCCTTGATATTAAAAGCCCAGAAAATTCAGAGTGGAAAAACAAAAAAAAAAACTAAGTGAAATATTTCCATTTGTCGTTTTATGTTTTTCCAAAATGAATATTCAAACTCATGGAATAATTAAAAGACTACTTGGCTTTTGGTACAAAAAGAAAACTATGCATGTATCTCCTCCCCTTCGAACAGGCGTCCGATACGAAATAGACTTTTACCCAACTCTTGGCGTCTAGGAAATATTCATTCTTGTTCCACGAGTATATGAGTATTTATTACATTAATAGTTGGACGATAATCCTTTTTGCAGCGATAAAACAAATAAAAGCAACCAATGACGACGCTCTAACGCCGGATAACTTGAGGCGCACCAACATTATTTGAAGGCGACAATTAAGCACTTCTCTAACTGCTCTGGCTTTTTTATCGGTATTTTTCTCAAGTGCAAGTCCAGGTAGGAGAGTAATTATGGTGCTACTTGCAGCATCGTTGCGTTGACTACGACAAAAAAGTCGTAGTCAACGTAAATCACATAAGTATTAATTGTCTGTAATTAGTGTATGAATAGATCTAATAAAGTTGAAAAAAATATATATTTTTCTATACTGGCTATGACGTTTTCTTTACGTTGCAGAGGTAAGTCAACGGTAAACTAGGATACAATGGTAAATATTTTCTAAGATTATCTTGCCTATATATACCTTAATACGATCAAAAATATTCTTTATTGAAATATCCATAGTGGACTCCATTCCTTCCAAACTTAGGGCATGATTCGATATAGAAACCATAGGTCCAATTCCCACAAAATGGTCCAAATTTACAAAAAAAATATATTTTATGCAATCGCATACTCAGATTATCATTCAACAAAAATGAACCACAACCATTTACTAGAGTTACATTTTAGTAATGTAATAAAAACCAGTGAGGAATGTTTAAAATTAGGAAGGGGTCGACTTTATGATACCCTTCAAAACTTTGGGTACATGCAGTCCAAATTTAATCAAATGTCGAATCTAAAGAGCCCAGCCATATTCTATTCCGCCCAATGAAACGGCGGATATAGGTACCTTGGATGTAGGAAAAACTACTGCTCATAAAAATATGAACATGCTCGGCATCATTAATTTTATTTATGATCACTTCTCATTTATACATTTCATAAATGATGTTCAAATGGTGTATGTGCGCGCTGATAATAACCCTGTAGGGAAATTAACTAGTTCTAAACTAACTTTAAACAAATTTTAAAATAGTCACTACTAGTCCATTTATCGATTATCTTCCTTTGGAAAAACTGACTATTTTCAACTGGTTAAAAACTAGTTATTTTTCAACTGGTTAAAAAATAGCTACTTTTGACCGATTTATAGTTAGATTAAAAAAGTGCAGATATTCATCGCCTTAAAAGAGATTTATTTGTATGTACAATTTTTGAAATGATTACACTGTGCGACACGAAAATTATTCAGGGGTTCTAATGTACCAATTCTGTTTAGTTGATTATATTATATTATTCTTTTTTTTTCTTTCTAAGAGTAAAATTCTTACTTTCAAACAAGAGATAATATAAATCCGCCTGAAATAAAAGAAGTTATTATCGTTTAAAATTGAAAATCTTACAGACCACGTTTTTCTCTATATTTACCCTTATAAATCTAATTTTCCAACTAAACAGAATTGGTACATTAGAACCCCTGAATATATATATATATATATATATTATACCCTCTACCATAGTATGGAGGGTATATTAGTTTTGTTTTTACGTTTGTAACGCTTTGAAATAATCATTTCCGACACTATAAAGACTATATATTCTTGATCAGAGTAAAATTCTATGACGATATAGCCATGTCCGTCTGTCTGTCTGTCCTTCTGTCTGTTGTAATCACTCTAGCGTCTAAACGAATTGAGATAGATCGCCAAAATTTGGCACAGAGTCGTCTTTTGTCTGCTGGCAGGTCAAGTTGGAAGATGGCTTTATAGGTCCCCGTTTTGGCATAGGTCCCGTATTGGCTGTAATTTAGTATTTTGAGTTCCTAATAGGTACCAAATCTCTTCACAAAAATATAGGTCAATTTTTTCGGATAGCCCCCATACAAGGGTACCCCAAATTTTCGGTATTTTGGGGTTCTTGAGAGCGTTTTCAACCGAATTTACTGCAATTTGGTAACAAATCTCCCTTCCAAAAATTATTAATATGTGCCCCCTTTTTGGGGTAGTCCCCACATAACCCCATCTTATACCCTCCAACATAGTATGGAGGGTATATTAGTTTTGTCATTCCGTTTGTAACTCATCGACATATTCATTTCCGATCCTATAAAGTATATATATTCTTGATCAGAGTAAAATTCTAATAAGATCTAGCAATGTTCGTCCGTCCGTCTGTTGTTATAACGCTATCTTCTGAAGGAATTGAGATGGGGTGCTGAAATATGGTTGTCTTTTGTCTACAGGCAGGTCAAATTTGAAAATGGGATATATGTATCCTATATGTATCCATGTCTTGTCAACCTATGTTAAATTTAATCTCAATCAAATTTATGGAAATATATTTATAGCAAACTTGATACACGCAAACTTGATATGGTACGTTGTGTCATGTCAATCGGACAAACATGAGTTTGGTGCACCATTTACCTAAAATATATATGTGGGACCTTTATCTAAATCTGAACCGATATTCTCGAAACTTAACACACCTCATTCTAGACTCAATTTAGTACGATATGCCAAATTTGGTGGAAATCGAACCTACACACATCATTCTAGACCTAATTCAGTACTCTATGCCAAATTTCGTGCAAATCGAGAGATATATAGGGACTTTGGTAAACCATTTACATTAAATCGGTCAAAAATATATATGGGAGCTATATCTAAATCTGAACCGATTTTCAAGAAAATTTACACACATCATTCTAGACAAAATTCAGTATGTTGTCCAAATTTCGTGCAAATCGAATGATATATAGGAACTTTAGTACACCATTTACATTAAATCGGTCGAATATATATATGGGAGCTATATATAAATCTGAAGCTATTTTCAAAAAAAAAATACACAAATCATTCTGGACCTAATTCAGTACTCTATTCCAAATTTCGTGCAAATCGAGAGGTATATAGGGACTTAGGTCCTATATCTGACGAAAATATATATGGGAGTTAAATCTGAACCGATTTTAACCAATTTCAATAGGGTTAGTCCTTGGGCCAAATAAGTGACTTGCCAAATTTCTTCCACATCGGATCATAAATGCGACCTGTACTTTGTTTAAAATTTAACATCTACAAACGGACGGACGGACATGCATAAATCGACTCAGAAAGTGATTCTATGCATATTCTCAAAAGGAACCATGTGTCTATCTCGTTTCCTTTTGCCTGTTTAATACCCTGTACCACAGTGTGATGAAGGATATAAAAATTTGGTTGAAAACGCGTACAAGAACGCCAAACGGGCATTCTTAAATCGCCATAGAATTTTACGCTGATCAGGAATATATCGCTCATTTGCTGCAAGAGAGGTATAACTCAAAAAACGTGATTTGTACCCTTATATGGTGGCTATGCCTAAACGTAGACCGAGGTAGCCTATATTCGAACTTGACCCGCAGACAAAAAAAAAACACCCTATGCAAAATTTCAGCACCCTATCTCAATTCCTTCATAAGATAGCGTGATTACAACAGACGGAGAGATGACTAGATCGTCTTAGAATTTTACCTTGATCAAGAATAGGTATATAATTTATAGGGATGGATATGATTATTTCTATAAGTTACAAACAGAATAACACAATTAATACAACCTTCATACTATCGAGGAGAGTATAAAATTTTCTTTAGATTTGTTTTGCTAGAACTTAATACGTTTGGACAAAACCTACCGACCTTTCCTGGGCTACTTTATCCCATTATTCCTATATTGTTATGACATTCATTTCCCTTCAGGACAATATTTTTTTAAATATTTTCGGTCCACTAGTTTTCTTGTTCTGTGAATGATTACAAATTGTAGTTTCAAATGTAAAGTGAGACACAACATCAAACATAAACTAAGATACTTATTATATTGGTCATGTGTGCAGATATGCAACAGGCAAATTTGATTTTCCTATTTTTTCCTTGACCAAAGATGTAAAGATGAAATTATTGTTAACATTTGTTTTTTTATTTTTAAAACGTTTAAGATGAGATTATGTTTAGCATAGGTCTGTAAAATTTCGTTATGCTAAGCGCCATCTACAGCAAAATAGAAGATCTAAAACATGGATCGTGTCTTTGGAATGTGTGTAGTGAACTATGACTATTGTACTGTAGATGGCATCATTTTCTTTACAGCGGAAATATAGTTTTATCCGAATTTTAGAGGGAACCACATCAGAGGACTTGACGCATGGCATGTTAAGTTGGAATTGACATTTCATACAATGCCAAATAACATGGAATTCCTGAATTCTCGAAGCTATTATAATATAGATTTATTGCATTGGGGTTTTACATTTTTGTATAGAGTGTAACTTAAAATGTTAACTCCTCAAAATCCTCAACGCAATGAGTTGTGAAATGTAGTCCGGATTACACAACATGTTTCTTACATATATACTGTCATATTGTCTACATAAGAAAATCGAACTCGTTGTGTGAAACGTACGAACATTTCAATATTTAAAACAATATGTAATTAAATACATCTACAAATATATGACATTTGTTTTGATTAAAAAACAATTTACTATTTATGCCCAAAAATTCTAGAGTTGAGAAATATACCCTGAAGTTATATATTAAAATTGAGGGTCTTTATTCTCTTAATTTTTCAAATTCTGAAAAGTACAAGCTTTTGCAGTATTAATATATCACGTCGGAGATGGGGAAGATCGGACCGCTCCTCCACAAAATAGTAAAAATTATGCTAAAAATTAATTTTATCATATCATGCAAATGATAACCCGTTGTGAGCAAAACTCTGCACAGCCTAATATTTATATTGTCTAGATCAAGTCCAAGATGGGACTAACAAATGGTTAGCATATGAATTAATCCGTTGATTGCACTCGTAATATTTTACCAACCCTACATTAAATTCGAATATATGGCAACTTCTTCTGGTACCTACCCACAGATGGTCAGGTCTTTGATAAATAGATACAGACCTTAATATTTGTACTAAATAAATATTAAGATCAATTATTGGCTCTATAGGTCAATCACTATGGATATATTAAACAGGACTATTAACATGAAATTGGATGAAATAAAATATGTGATATTTATCTAAATGTGAATCTACCTATATATCCATAAGTTATATAAATCGACTTCAATCAAATATAAATAGGTTATCTGTTGGGCTATGTCTGTACTTCTAGAAAACGCAACTACGTAATTCTATGCTCAATTTTGTACGTTGTGCAAAATTTGATGTCAACCTGACTAGCATGAAGAGTTTGATGTCCAATTTACTTAAAATCGGGCGAAAATATATATGGAAGCTCTATCCAAATATATCGAAGGATATATAGGGACTTTGGTGCACCATTTACATGAAATCGGACGAAACTATATATGGGAGCTATATCTAAATCTGGACCGATTTTCGCGAAACTGGGCAGACATCATTCTAGCCTCAATTCAGTACGTTATGCAAAATTTCATGCAAATCGAAAGATATATAAGGACTTTGGTACACCATTTACCTTAAATCGGAGGAAGATATATACGGGAGCTATATCTAAATCTGAACCGATTTTCACGAAACTTTGCACACATCATTCTAGACTTAATTCAGTGCGCTATGCCAAATTTCGTGCAAATCGAAAGATATATAGGGACTTTGGTACGCCATTTACCAATAATCGGCCGAAACTATATATGGGAGCTATATCTAAATCTGAACCGATTTTCACGAAACTTGGCACACATCTTTCGTGGCTCAATTCAGTACGCTATGCCAAATTTCGTGCAAATCGAAATATTTTCAGGGTCTAAAGTCCGTAAATCGGGCAAAAATATATATAGGAGCTATATCTAAATCTGAACTGATTTTTCCCAATTTCAATAGGGTTCGTCCTTGGGCCAAACAAATGAGCTGTGCCAAATTTCATCCAAATCGGATCATAAATGCGACCTGTACTTTGTTTACAATTTAACATGTACAGACGGACGGACGGACGGACGTACATGCATAAATCGATTCAGAAAGTTATTCTATGCATATTCTCAAAAGGAACCATGGGTCTATCTCGATTATTTTTGCCTGTTACAAACATATGCACAAAGACATAATACCCTGTACCACAGTGTGGTGAAGGGTATAAAAATTCGTACGTACATTCTTGCAGTACGGGAACAGGCCGAATAACTGTTGGGTAAAGCAAAGAAAGATTTGCCGTCGGTACTTTTACAGAATAACTTCTAATACTGTTAGCCAAGTCAACGAAATAGAGTGTGTCTTCGATACGGTGGCAAAGCGTACGCATCGCAGAGGCGACCACGATGACTAGCCGTACCAGTCAATGAAATTGGAAGCTGCCAATTATCAGCATTAAAGCGCTCTACCTGCTGTTGAAAAGCAGAATCCTACCCAATTGGCTGAGTTTAATGCCATTAGCCAAGACATGGGGAGGTTGGCAAGACACTGCAAAAAATCCATCCAAATGAAAGCGGCTATAAAAATGAAATAGAGTGTTTTTTTCAGCTTCATGGACATGTATCCAATGGTGGAATGCCATTCCTCAGTCCAAGTATTCCAATCAGGGATTCGTAAGCCAAAAATGGTAGCTGAACTGCTACCAGAAAGGTTGAAATGAAACATGAATTTACATTTGGCAGTGTGAATTGAAAAAATGGGACATTGCGGAAAAAAGGGACAGTACGCCTAAAGCTTTTGGTTCAATGCGCTGAGTTCAAGGCGATGAAATCGTAAACTTTGTCAAAAACAAAAATTCCACTTAACATCGACAAAGGTGACAATCAAAGCTAACATGAAGCTTACATAAGTTCGGACCAATGATCATTGAAGGAATAGGTAAATGACTTCCGCTTTTATGACGAACTTTGCCAGGAAGAGCCAGGCGAAGCCATGGCGTCGCTAGTAGGCTTGATATGTATTAATAGTTCCGTGGTTTCGAAATATAGGAGGCACTACCTTCAAATATTTCTCATTGAACATAAACTATCTCGCCCTTTTGAGATGGGTGGATATAGTTCTTTTTTACAATATTTAGGAGCAATCAAATGTACCTGCATAAAGATTCATAGGACCGATGGTTCACCACTTTTTCCCTCTTTAGGGGGCAAAATGGTGATTCTGTCTGTGCTGTTTATAGTTATCGCACAATGGGTCATTGAATTTTCATCTCTAAAAACTGCCAAAAATAAAAAAGTATTAGTAAATTTATATGAAGAAGCTACTGAAGTAGTGGAGCCATAATAAAATCTTTTTTTCTGAAACCCTATAATCCTCACCTTAATTTACAAAAATAGTTGTATTAACATTTATTTTCGCGGGTCCCATTTTATAAAAAAGCTTCTAAATTCTTTGCTAAGTAACATGTATGCCCTGATCGAAATTAAATAAGTAAATTGATTTTCTATGTAAAATAATTATTTTTATTATCTTAATTTTTTTCTTATATGCTATTTTTTACTGAGAAAACAAGAAATACTTCTACAATAAATACAATACTTTGAGAGTTGATCTATTCAAATAAAAATATATATATATATAGAGAGAGAGTGGCACTAATCTACAAATCAAATAAAATAAATTGTAACTACATTTATGTTAATATTCGCTATTGTAATATTATAATAAGGCTTATGAATTAGAAATAAGATAAATTCATAAAAGTGTATGCCATAAGGGTGTCATTAAATACTTTTTGTTATTTTGTTGTGTTTAGGTTTGAACACAGCTATATAAATATTCGATACCAGCTCGAATTATCAGTTTATAATTCAAATGAAATGTAAATGCAAATATATAATAGGAGAATAAAAGTGAAAATAGTTCAAACATATGAAATACAATAGTTATTATAATTTAAATTCTATACCAAAGATGATGATAATAATTCCATCATAAAACGGCAAGCCTTAGAAAGACGTCATCTCCATCAATATCACCTTGAACGGTGCTTCAAAAAATGCTAGTTTCTCCATTACAAACAAACACTGCATTGAAAATGTCATAAATCTTCTTTATAAATTAGCAAATGTAACGCATATTATTTATCAGATGTCATGCTGATGTGGGCTCATCTATTAAACATAAAAAAATATATTTTTTAACTCTCTTTGGATTATTAACAGTTAATTGTTACCTGTTACCAAAGACATACGTCTCTTGACATTCTGTGTGGTATTATAGGCTCCACAATGTACACATTTTAAGCCAATGTAATGAAATTTTGTCTTCGAAGTCTATAAAGAAAATTAAAGTCAAATAAATGTTTATGTATAAAAATTTATAGCATATTTACCTTATGGCAATCATTGCAAAATATATGAATTTTTTGATTTTCATATTTTTTTGGTATCGGCATCAATTCTGCCTGAGCATCTAAATATTCCCACAATGCTGTCATATCAATTAGCGATGTCTGACACGTGGGGCATGTATAATGACCCGAAGCCAGTAATTGGTCAAAACATAATTTATGCAATAAATGGCCACAATCGGGAATATGACATGGAATACGTGAGGTATGAATGTCTCCCAGACAGACAGGACAATGGGATCGCGATATGTTTTCCACACACTAAAATAAAATTTTAGTATTATTATTTTTTTTTTTTTTTTGTATTTGATGGCAATTTAAAAAAACTTACCCTATGACCTGCAATTTTCAATTGTATTGGTAAACACATATCGCAGACTTCACAATGAAAGAAATTATCTCTGCCACCAATGCGACAAATGCCGCACCGCCTACAATGGTATTGTTGTTTATCGGAATCATCAAATAAATTGCAAATCAGACAGGTGTACTGTAAATAAAAATTAATATATTTTAGTATATGTAGAGTATAAAAGGGATGATTCATTGAATTATCTATATGTCTAGAATACTTTATGTACACTTTATTTAGCCAAATGTAATTTGTATCGATGCTTAGAAATCATATTTAATAAATTCCGCCTGAGAAATATCTTATGGGGGTACATGTGTTATGAATGCAATTTGTTCACCTTTCTTAAGCTGAACATACCTTTCCAAAACGTATTCCACAACTTTGACATCGATCTTGAACCTTTTGTCGTGTATTGCACTCAGTGCATATCAGTTCTGTAAGAGTTTTTCTGTCGAAATGGTGAGATTCATTTTCATCGTGACAAAATCGACATTTGTAGAATTTGTTGCAGCATGGAGTCTGAAATGAAAATTTAATAATATCTATAAATTAAAATCAATTAAATAAAAAAATGTGTTAAAGATAAGATTGTTAATACTACAATATAATCAATTATCCAGTGAGAATTAAGAATGCACAGCTTTGTAACTTTGCAGATATATATTTGAAGATTTAAAGAAAAATAATTTACAAAAATTTGTTGTCATTGTTTTATGGGATTAAAGAAAAGTCCTTACTTTTGATGGAGGGCATGATAACTCCTCACTGGAACATCGACTTTTTGTATTGAATAGTCTAAGAGTCGAAGTCGACTTTTGATCTATGAGAATATCGTAAAGTCGAATTTTCAAGATCGACTTTCGATTTTCTTCATAAATACTTGTTTTTTTTTATCACAAAGATAAATTTGTCCAAAAATTGCACTCTTCGGAACTCTAATTTATCTGTTCACAATAATTCATATAAAAAATCCAATTTTTAGTCGATTTTTCAGTAAAAGTCAAAAATGGATTTTGAACAGTTTTGACAAAATCGAAATGTCGACTTTTTAGTCAGAGGCAAAAATCGAAAAGTCTATAAATCTATTTTTTGGTCAGAGGCAAAAATCGAAAAGTGTAAAAGTCGACTTTTGCGCTCGACTACGTAACCCTAGTCTGGCTTTCGTATGAACTAGGATTATTGACTTCGCTCAAAAATCAACAAAATGGCGGATCTTTGCCACAAACCAAGTTGAAAAATAAGGAAGATCTTGACCGCCTGGATTTATCCTAGTTCATACGATAGCTATACACTCAAAGAGAAACATCCCAAAATTTGGAATCTATCGGATTATTAGTTTTTGAGTTATTGTGCCCACCATTCGCAAAAACGCTGTTTGGAGAAAAATGCGTTTAAAGTTTGAGAAGTTTGCCGGCACAATAAATCGGTTATATCTTCAAGAGTTGTTGAGATTTTCACTTGAAATTTCATAGGGACATTCTTGAATTAGTGTAGATTCGAATTAAATCAAAATACAAAATTACATTTTTTGAAATCGAGAATGGGGGGTCCCCTTAAAACACGTGTTTTCTGGATTAGTATGTGTGTGCTTTGCAAGACTAGACTTTGCAATTTCATTGTAAAATATATAGCATACTTTCAGGCTGCAATAATTCACCGCTGTTTACTTTTAAGTCAACCTATTTTAAAAAATAAATTGAGGGAGGACCGCATGTGAAAGCTTTCATTTCACATTTTTTTACAAAATTATCATCTGTTTTAAAAAAAATTTTGTTCTGATTCTGATTTAATTGTCAAATGCTCTCTCTATACCGTTTGACAATAAATGTGGATGTAGGGTTGTAATTTTGTAGGTATGCGCCTTCTCGATGACCTGATAATTTGGCCTTGGTGACTATCAACTTGGCTGTTAAAAATTTTTTTGTCAAATGAGAAAGTAGAAATTTTGTGAAAATAACTATGTATGTTGTGTACAACTGTACAACTATGACAATATTTATTTCACCGTTGAATAAAAATTGGCTATGATTTAGTTAATTTTTTAACAACAAACACTCCCTGCAAAAATGTCGTTTAACTGAATTATGCTAGACTTCTTAAAAAAATCCTAAACATTATTTATTGATATAAAAATATTTTTATTTTTGTTAATTATTGAATGTTATCCGATTTATGTCTGTATTTGCGAGAATTTTCATTTACTTTTACACTTTGGTTATATTTAGTGTTGTGTGAAAAATAAGCCTAAAAATAGATTTTAGTTGTTTCAAAAGATCACATGTTTATATTAACCTAAATAACACAATTTACGTAAATTATAAATATTTCAGGAAATTCGGACATAGATACAGAAATATGTCTTCAGCAAAGTTTCATTGGTGTTTCAGAAATATTTTGTTGAAAAATAGGTTTGATTAGGAAACTAATTAAACAAATCTTCATCGATGTTAAATACGTCATGAAAGCGTAAACTATTTTTTTCTATTATGGTTTAAAGTAAACAGAACTATAAAAAAAGTTATATATAAACAATTCCAAATATATTCGGGAGCAGATGAATCAACTAATAATTAACGAACAAAAATCCCCGCTTTAAATAATCAATAAAATTAAACAATATAACCGGCATCTGGACAACAAATCCACTTATAACGGCTATAAAGTGTGTGTATGCATTGTTTTGATCCATATACGGGTGGTAGTGATGTGCAAATGAACTTCTCTGTATTTTCTTCGCAACCGCTCGTGGCTTACTGACGTAGTTGTAATTTTTCATTTTCAAATTGATCATATCAGATTCGACGGGGGATTATTAAAACTGTTAATTGAGAATTTGTAAATTAATTGTTGGAGATAGAGTTTCGAAATTTAGGAAATGCTAGATTGTTACAAATGCATGGCTTTAATTCGATACAGTGTATACAAAAAAATACTATTAAGCATTCAAGTTAGCTTGCTAATAATAAATATTATTAACATTATTTGGGATTCTTATGTTTAATTTAAAACTACAAACAACTACAAATTATTTGACTTTATACATCTTTGTCATCAGTGGAATAATACAAACTTATAATAATAACCACCCTATGTATTTATCATAATTAATGTCTGACGAACATCGCAGTTTGATTGATTACTTCTGTCATAATTTAAAATGTCGATGCATCCAAATTTATTTTATTGAAGTAGCAATGAATTGAAGCATCTGCATGTTGTTTTCGTAAGACAAGCGCAAATTAAAAGTTCAAATATTGTAAATAAATATAATGATTGAAACGTGTTAAAATCACTTTGAAAATTTAAAACAATATTTATTTGTGCGTTTGTTGATATATTGTGTTATTTTTAAAAGAAATATTTTACATGAAATATATTCTATTTTTTAGTTTGAAGACAATTTTAGATTGAAGACAATTTTATTTACACAACGAATATAATAGAATTGAGTACATAGTAAATTCATCATTATTTGAAGAACGCAAGTTTGGTGTAAAAGTATAAAAATGCAAATGTTTGTTTATCAAAAATATTTACTAATTTATTACTGTAGGCGTGGACATTTTCTTAGTATGCCTTTTCTATTTTTTAATATTTTATTAAAAAGAAACAAACTAGTCTGAAGTCTTATTTTTTCAATATACAATATAATTTCGTAATTTAACACTTTATACACACATAAAACCGGCACACAGTGGGAAAAAATACCGATCTAGCGCGCAGAAAATAAAAAAAAAATGAACTTGAAGGAAACTTTAAAGCATTTATGCAGTTTTAAAGTAGAGTGTTGAATGTACGTGAGTCCATATAAAATAATCCGAATAATAAGTTAGAACGGAATAACGATATATTTAAAATAGATATTTTTTCCAATGTTAAAAATGGTATTTTTAGCAATAAAATTGCGATGGCCGTGTGCATTCTGTGAATACATTATTATAAAATTTTGTCCATTTTTGATATATAGTATTGGTATTTAATTAAATGGAATAGTTATATAACCCATAAGTTATTTTAATTTATGTGTTTCGGGCTAAATATATGTAAGGTCGGTTCTTTTTAAAATCCCTTCAATTAAAATAGGGGTTTCGTATGGGGTGCAGTCGGGTTCAGCTTTGATTTTTTTCATTTTTTTGTGTGTCTGTCTAGAACATCATACTACATTTTTTCCTGCGACTCTCGAATTTATGGCAATTTTTTGAAAAATTTGGTGTAGGAAGCTTTTTTAAGGGTTTGTTCATATAATTGATCAAATATGACTTGGAATAGATCACAGCATAGCAGATAAGAAAAAAAATATGTTCAATGTCCGTCCTAAGAGTAATGGGTGTCAGTATGAAAATGAGGGTATTTAAGTAAGCTGTTCCAAACATTGATATTAAACTCATGCACTGAATATACATTTATTCCAAATTTAGTAAGGTATTTAGTGCTATATCGGATTCATCTACCCAATCATGAGGAATTTGCGGTTCAAGACAAAAAGTAATGAATGATTACAACAAAATTTCGTCATTAACAAACAATCAACCAATCATCAACTTATACGAATACGGCCTGTCTACCTTACATGCAAGGATTCGATGTTTAGAATGTATATTGCACATTTCATACCGACGATCGGCCACTTTTCGAAGAAAGGAAGGCACGTATCATTAATGATTTGAAGGAAGAAATGCACATTATTGTTGACACACTTAAGCCAGTATCCGGAACAACAAACGATGGCAATACTGCTAGGCGTTTTTAGCCATCCTGGCTTGGCATCGTCAATAACTGGTGTTGATGAAAAATTAATTAAAATTTTTAGTATCATCCTTTCAACAATGACCTGCATATCCATTAAGAACTTACTGAGGAAACATTTATTCTTTTCGTGGAATTATATCCTTGGTTCCATATGCCTTCACACAAAATACTATTGTATGGAGCTGATATAATTAAATGTGCAGCTTTGACCATAGGAATGCTGTCTGAAGAAGCCATGGAATCCAGAAATAAGGACTTTCGGAACTACAGGGAACTATCACCAGAAAAATTAGTCGTGAGGAAAAAATGGGGGATCTTTTCAATAGGTTGCTATTTTCTTCTGATCCAAAAATATCAAGTTTGTCTCGTAGTACATCTCATAACCATCGATATAGTGAGCCACTATCTGAAGAAGTCCTTAAACTACTGGAGGATGCAATGCTACCAACTAATTCAGATCAAAACTCGGATTCTGAATGTGATTAGTATTTAATAAGTAACGCCTAAATTTTGTAAAATATATATAGTTTAATGTTTTAGATATGTAATATTAAGAATAATAAAGATACATATAATAACAATAGTGTTTGCCCTTAACCCACTTTTTACCCTACAAATGTTTCGGAATTTTTAAAATAAGCTCCCATTTTAGGAGTACTATTAGTTATAACAAAAAATTTTGCTTATCAAAAAATGTTTAAAAAGCTTCAAAATTTAAGTTTTTTCTAAAAAAAATCGGCACTTAGTGGGTTAATAAAAAATGCCAAATTTGTTCATAAAATAATTAAAATTGTCCATCTAAATCTATTCTTATCCAAAATATCGATAAACATACAGAAAAACATCTACTTTTATTTTCTGCGCGCTAGATCTACATTTTTCCCCACTGTGCGGCATTAAGTTTTAATACCATTTAAAATATTAAGTACCCATATAAAAATCTCATAATAATAATTTAAAAAACAATAATGAACATAAGGAAATTGTAGTCCATAAAATAAATAGTTTTTTAATGATCAATAATTAATTTCATTTAATTGTTAAGGGATGGGACTGATTAAATATAAATACCTGCAAAAGTAGTTTTGGGCTGTGATAAATGTAATCGGGGTGTACTTTCAATTAAAGAGATAATTCAAACCTGCAGTGTGGTTTGAAAATAAGTTAATATAAATACGTACGAAATTTGGCAAAGCTCATTTCTTAAGCCAATGAAATAGCTTAATGACAATTGATTCGAAATCTTGATAAATGTATGGGTGAATTATTAGGAGATAGCTACCAACTCATTACAATTATCAAGGACCCTTGGACAGATTTTTCTGAATGTTTAACTCACGATGGGCCTAAATCGGTCTAGCCGTCTGAGATTTTCGATTCACAAAAAGTCGTCCAAAACTACCACTAGACACACTATGATTATGTGTGGTCTTTTATTGAAATTCGACTTAGAAATATATTAAATCAATTATTTGCCAGCATTAACTATTATTTTTACTATTAAGGGAACCCCCCCCCCATTCTCGATTTTTTATTTTTAAAAATTTAAATGGGCTGGTAAATGAATACCAATGCTTGCAAAAAAATGTTTAGAGAAAAACGCGTTTAAAATTTGAGAAGCCCTTCACCCGTCACTTGATGCTGACACAATAAATCGGCTATATCTTCAAGAGTTCTTAAGATTGAAATTGAAATTTTGCAGGGACATTCTTGAATTAGTGTAGATTGAAATTAAGTCAACAAATATTTTGACCCCGAGAATGGGGGGGGTCCCCTTAACACTCCCCGTTAACCCCTGTTATGGGAAAAATTACTAAAAGACAGATGAACATTCAACATTGTTTTTTTTTTTTTTGTAATTGCTAATTTATTTTGGATAACGCCACATTTTTCTACTTTTACACAATTGTATAAATATTTTACTACTTTTTGTAAACACATCCCCATTCATACGTACTTATGGGTATACACAATTCTGTACATATTTGCCTAATAATATGATAAACAGTTGAAGTGTCAATTATTGAAATTAACCGGTTTCGCGCATATATTTGTGTATACACAATGACAACAAAAAATAACTTATCAAAATACAATTAAAATATATTCAACCATTTGAGATGTACATACACGCTCGTCCATATGTATTCATCTAGGCAGCTATCCAGCATTAAGTACAATTTAATGTGATCCACTCAGTTATTTGAAGTATGTACGTAGTTATTGAGACAGACGATTGGCGCACGTTTTTTCATAATGTCGCTCAACTCTTCGGGTGATAATGGTCATTCTAACTAATGATCAAACATAAGTGCCCCCCGATCACCCATGACTGTCCCTTTCATTGGTAAATTGGTACTTTCATAGCGAGTGATAGACGACGAACACTTCGATGTGTATACGGACACATTAATAGCTATGCTTTATCACTTCGGAATAAAAATAAATAAAAACAGCATGACATATATACACCCATATAAAAATAACAACAACAATAATACACCAGCAAATTTAGAAAATTATTTTCTCAATAAGAAATAATTAAAAAGTATTTAACAATAATTGTTATGAAATAATCTCCCTTCTGTTTAATTACTATTTTTTTGGAGAAAATGTTTACTGTCATTATGTCGTAAAATGAAATTCTTGATTTGTTTAGTATACAAAAAAAAAAAAAAGGAAAAAACAGATGCGGGTCACGAATATTCTTAACATGCTTTCGACGGGTTATAGAATTTCTCACAATTAACACGACAAGACCTTGATAGATGTGACGACATTCTAACATCTGTCCTTAATTGATTATGTACCCAAGTAATAAACAAATAGATATTTTAATTAATACACGCATTTGTTTAATTATATGCATTTTGTGTCAATATTCAATAGATATTGAACTATTGTTTTCAAATTAGCAGACAACTTGGCAATAGCAATATATCTACAATGTCGTTTGGACTGGATGCAATGTTAAGAAAAATAGTACAACCCAACAGACAAGTCGATTGTTATCTAATAGCAATTCTAATATAAGGATGTCAATGTTATCTGATAAAACTATAACAATTACTGCAAAAAATTACCCTTTACTTGTCCTACTTCATTCAGATATTTTCCATAATATTGCATTGATCTTATTTTAACCTCCATTTGTATGCACTGTGATACAAGGTATTAGAGGTTTGAGCAATTTTATTTAAGCTAAAAAAGGAACCATATTTTTATGCATTGGAATTTGGGTAAAATTTATATTGAAATATTTTTGTGGCTTAATAATTGCATGTAAAACTTCTCCCGAAATATTATATTTTCAAATTTAAAGTTTTATAAAGTAATGAAATTTGGTGCAGCTCACTTTTCTGACTCACTACTGAAAATAATAAGAATAGGTTGAGATTTGAACATAGCTCCTATATATTTTTAAATATTACACCAAAGCCCCATTTTTTTCAGATTAACACGAAGTTTAGCATTGCCTTCGGAATTAAGCCCAAATAGACAATTTTCAAGTCTACTTTAACCCGGTTCAATGATATAGGATTATGTTTTCGATACAATACATGAACTTCCGATATGGTTTTGAGCATGGTACAATTATAAAATGTAACAGCAAATCCCAGCTGATTTGATTCTACCACAATACTCGTGTCAACATGAATATGACAAATTATGTTTTTTTCCCAACAGGAAAATTCGGCACGCATACAATTTGAAATTGTTCTTTATTATATGTTCTCCTGTATTCAATTTACTCAATATGCCTGCTGGGAAAGATTGAGAAAGGAAATCTCTTTTCATGGAATAACTCCCAATTTGCAGCATTTTCATACGTGTTACACATATAAGTGGCAGTAACTTAATTAGAAGAAATGTGTGGAGGCGATAGAAATATAAATTTGGTTCATGGTTCATGTCTTAGGCATTCTTCCTCTAGCGCCTAAAAAGGGTCATGGAGGACAAAAGAGTTTTAAAGAACTGCCCATGCCCTGGCAGTGTTTTCCTCCTTCATAGTGGAACGTTTTGGACGTAGACGCAGTACCATTGCCCTTAGCCTGGACATTGCGAGGGTTTTTGACTCTGTATGGCACGAGGCATTCTGTTCAACATTAAAAGCTTCGAATTTGACAGATAAACTTGTCGCCTAATAGCTAGCTTCTTAAGGGACAGAATTTTCCAATTCAAGGTAGGCGATTCTCTTTCTCAAGAAAGAGCTGAAAAAGCTGGGGTTCCTCAGGGTTCGCTACTGGGTGCCATTCTTTATAATTTGTTCATCTGCGACTTGCCAGAGACTCCAGATGGGGGCCTGCAGCTATTGTATGCCGACGACGTCATCATAGCTATGCCTGCCCCTAGAGCAAACACGCTGGTATCCCGCCTCAACGCTGATCTTGAGGTTTTACATATATATTTCGCTATGTGGGGCCTCAAGCTGAATGTAGGCAAATGATTAACTGTGGTATTTAAGGGGAAATCTAAGGTGTTCTACCCTAATTTTAGGTCTTTTCAACTTGCCCAATAATTTGGTGGTGAAATTATACAGGTGTATGACAAAATTCGCTATCTGAGGGTAATATTTGAGAAAATGGAGTTTATACGTCACGTTGACTTAATTCTTCAACAAGCAAAAAATATATACTATGCTTACCAAGGTGTTCTTCGGCATAATGGTGGTTTGTCTCAAAAAATCAAGCTTCTCATTTACAGGGAAGTTATCGAACCCATACTCGCCTGCGCCTTCCCAGTCTGTTTCGTAATCTCATCGAACCAGATGGAACGACTAAGGTCTTGGGAGAGGTCAATATTGTCTTACTGTATGGGTCTTAGGCCCACTGTCAGAGCCGATGGCTCGATCTTTGAAAATAAAAAGAAAATGTTTTCATTCATTTTCTACGTTTTCAATTGACACACAAGCAAATAAGGCCCTTGCGTATTTGGGTAATGCGGACGTTCAAAAAACCCTATAAAGGTGAGAAGGTGGGTATTTGCGTAGGCAACGCAGAAACCAAATTTGATGCGACTGACTACCATTCGTTTGAAAAGATTTTCGACCGTTTTAGTGAAACAGGCTATAAGTTTTAGAAGACATGAAGACAAATAGATTTGTAAAATGTAAGGAATATTTTGGAAATTTTTGATGTTTCAAGCGATTTTACTTTTATTTTTGGAAACATATCGCATTTGCTGCAAGAGAGGCATAACTCAAAAAACGTGTTTTTGGAGTTAATGAAACACGATTCTTCGCTATAATAGACTTCATGTTGTGTTAAAAATGCATATGAATATCTCTTACACACTATAATTGAGAAGCTGTAAAAGTTCCTCTGTTCCACATAAAGTGTGTGTAAATTGAAAACTTAAAACGCATTTTTTGGAAAATCTTTTTTTTTTTTGGGTTATGTCTGAGCTATATGTTTTTAATTAGTACAGATGCCACCCAGTGTTTTTCTCAAATTATATCAAATATGTATGTAAAAAATGTCTGATTAGTTTTCATTTATGATGCAATTAACCGGTGAAAAGTAAGAGGACATTTATTTTTGGTGACATGAACCCGAGGAAATTTACATGTGTTTTCGTATGAAATATTGTTTTGCCCCATCACGTGGTAAAATTAAGTGTGGAACCAATTAACCGTAGGGTCAATTAACCGAAAAATACTGTATATATAATGAAATTGAAAATTTATATCTACGGGATTTCATAAATCCGGTACAATATATAAGTACTATTGTTCTGGAGCAGATCTAATTTATATACGGGATTTTTTGGGAATGATAATTTTTTTTGGGGATTTTTGGAAATAACACATCTTCATTTTGGGATTCCAGTTAGAAAAAAACTGGCAACGCTAGCTTTTGGTAGGAAGATTTGCTGTCCAATGTGAATTCAAAATATTAAACAGCAATCAATCCGGTTTAAAATGTGTATACTCCATATAATACCGAAAAATGGAATTTAACGTACTATTGTAAAAAACAGACCAATATTAGGAAGATTTGATACCCAATTAAAAACCTCGATCTAAATTGACATAGTGATAAAAAATACGAATGATCAATAGTGGATCACATTTTAAAATAGTGTCATATAATGATTTTTATTTATTTCAACATTCATATTGTATTCGTAATTTGTGCCGAAATCGTCCGACCACCCCGTCACTGAATTCTTGAATGATATTTGAAAACTGAATACTGAATTATTCAAAGGATAACAAGGTCGGTCATTTAGCAGACCGACCTTGTTATCATTTGAATACTGACAGATACAAACTGATCATTTATTTCCTTGTAATGACTTCTTATTAGAAAGCATTCCAAATTTCTTACATTACAAAAACAATTTAATTTTAAAAAAAATATGACAGGACGTGTTGTTTCTGTTTTTAGAAAATTATCATGTCTTAGTGTAGCCGTTAAAAAAATATATATATTTAATGCGTTTCTAATTGATTTGTTGGTAATTTGTAATAGCTCTAACAAGTGTTTGTTGTCAATAAAAAAATATATTTATATACCTTTGTTGTGTATAAATTAAGTGCTAAAATAAATTCCAAACATTCTGTCACACCTTGGGCGAAAACAATTTATTTTTGCAATTACGAATTATTTTTTAAAGCAACCAACGGAAAAATAACGTATATAATAAATAATAAGTACATTTTAATGAAGATACAATAATATATTTTTATTTTGAATGTGTCATTTATTAAATAATATCATTAACTACAACCGAAAATATTATTTTGAAGGTGTCATTTATTAAATAAAATTATTTACTTTAACCGACAAGGAGGAAAAAACTATCCACGATCCATAAATTATTAGGAGGCAAATGTATAATAAATTGATTATTTCGCAAAATATCCAACAGAGGAAATGAATAAACATTTTTTATTTATTAAATTTAGCAAATAAAAGAGCGATATCGTTTTAATGATTTTTAAGAATTTAATTTCAAAACTTAGTTTATTGCTTGAAGAAAAAAATTCTAATTTCCAATTGATTTAATGCCAGTTTCTTCATTCTACCATCTGTTTCACTTGGTATGAATGTGTGTGTGTACATATGACGATTTTGTATGTTTTTTTATTTTTTCCTTGTTAATTAATTTTGTTTGTTTGTTGTGTTTCAGTGGCGTTGTTATTGAGTTATCCCTCCTCTGAGTAAGAAAAACTAGATATGGGTTTTCGGTGAGAATTCCAGTAGCCAACAAATAGCAACAATAATCCATTCACATTGGCACACAATTAATTTTACATGCAAACAAAAGTGTTCTGTTTACATTTCTGTTTTTTTTTTATCGAAAATATCTATCAAGCTATCGTTTTTCTTACATTCATCCTCATTATCGTCAAGCAGTTGATTTGTGTTAATATTTTTGTTGTTTTTGTTTGGTTATTTCGTTTGCACACACTTGGAGTTATACGTAAGAGACCCCATAAATTGTATATATTCTAGTTTAGTGTGCAATTCTAGGGTTATTTAGCCATGTCCGTCTGTCTGTTAAAATCAATATAGTGATTCCAATATTTACGATGGGTTTTATTGAGAATTGTTGTTGATATAATCCCCATATAACGGTACGGCTCCAGTTTTGGTACGGCTCCAGTTTTGGTACGGCTCCAGTTTTTGTACGGCTCCAGTTTTGATATTTCAGAAATTTGTCAATGTAGGTACATGTTTCGACTTTGGCCCCATATAAAGTCTCCATGCAACGTATTCTGATGGCCCTAAGCTTATTCTTGAAATAGTCCGAATTTTTCAACTGAACTGGCTTATAATTATACCCTTCACCACACTGTGCTACAGGGTATTATGTCTTTGTGCATATGTTTGTAACAGGCAAAAGGAATCGATATAGACCCATGGTTCTTTTGGAGAATATGCATAGAATAACTTTTTAAGTCGTTTTTCGCATGTCCGTCCGTCCGTCAGTCCATGTATTTTTGTTAACAAAGTACAGGTCGCATTTATGATCCGAATTGGATAAAAGTTGGCATAGGTCACTTATTTGGCCCAAGAACGAACCCTATTGAAATTGGGAAAAATCGGTTCATATTTAGATATTTGACATAGCGTACTGAATTAGGTCTAGAATGATATGTGCAAAGTTTCGTGAAAATCGGTTCAGATTTAGATATAGCTCCCATATATATTTTCGTCCGATTTTTTGTAAATGGTGCAACGAAGTCCATATATATCTTTCGATTTGCACGAAACATAGCGTAGAATGATGTGCGATAAGCTTCGTGAAAATCGTTCCAGATTTAGATATATCTCTCATATATATTTCGTCCGTGAAAATCGGTTCAATGAAATGAAATTTAGCATAGGTTCCAGAAATGCATAAAGATCTTATATTCAAGTTCGTTCAATTTGATGCCAATGTTCTTTCGAAAAGACGGAGTCTGTTAGGAGATATATGTAGAATATACCCAAAGTGGTGAAGGGTATTATATAGTCGGCCCAGCCCGACTTTACTACTTTCCTTACTGGTTTTCCTTTATCTTTGGGGGCTCATTAGGTATTTTAATGATAACCATCATTTCTCGATATACTGGAAGTCCTAGCTGAAATTCCGAATTCGGTGCTTCATTTTCTCTGGTGATAAAAAGAAACTTCTGGCAGACAATTTATATAGTATCATACTTGAAGTAACCCCCAACTGGACTTCTAACTTCATTACGGAGGATATCAAAATTGGACTCGGACAAAATTATACACTAATTTTCGCTTTTGCAGTCCCTACTTCATTGGCTTTAGCAAATATATATATATATATATATATTTATTTAAAAAGTTATTACGTTTTATTTTAGCAGTTTTCAAATTGAGACGTTTAGGATATTCAACGCCAGTTAATGCCACAATTCGTTGTTTAGGTTAAAAATTAACAAATTCAATGGGTGTAGAGAAAAATCATTTTTAATAAGTGTGCCAGGATGTCGTGATGCCATAATTAGTGATTTATAGTGGACATCAATTATTAACAAATTGAAAACGTTTTGAATTTGAACAATGTCAATGTTACCATTTTTAAGTGTCAATATAAAAACTAACATACACATATAGATTTAATCAAACCATATACATATTATCATAAAAAATTCTAAACTTATATTTTTTATAAAATTCTTATTTTATATTTTAGACACAGTTCATAATTACTTATAATCCTGGGGAGAAAATCTGGGTCATAGAGTATTGAGTCATTGATCTTCTTCGAATTTTACGTAAAAAATTTACCAAAAAGTGGACCTATACCGACATTTCTAAAAAGGGATTATGTAAACCATAATACATATTTCAGAAATTTTTAACGGATAATTATACCCTCAGCCTTATGGCTAATGAGGGTGTATACACATAAACATGGTGAAAATGTGGCTCATCGAAATATTCGATGGACTAAATCCGTTTCAGAAAATTTTGATTTCATCCAAAATTTGCCCATCTTATTATTTCTTCCAAACATAGTTCAAGTGCGAAGACGGGGAATATCGGTCCACTCCTTCTGGAACCTCCCACACAGAGAATAGGCCTAAATGCGAAGGCGAAATGATTACAACAGAGTCTTAGAACCAAACCCAAAGCGCGAAACAAATCAGATAAATATTTTAATATAAAAGGGGGTTATATGGGGACTACCCAAAAACGAGGTTGAATATTAATAATTTTTGGTAGGAGATTTGTTATCATATACGACTACAAAATACAAAATTACAACGAATTTGGTGGAAAAACTCGCTCAAGAACCCCAAACTACCGAAAATTGGGGGTACCCTTATATGGGGGCCATCAGAAAAATTTTGTGGGGAAATTTGGCACCTATTAAGATCTAAAAATACTAAAATACAGCCAATTCGGTGGAAAAATACGATCAAAACCCCCAAAATACTGAAAATTAGGAGGTAGTGTTATATGGGGGGATCCAGAAAAAGTGAACCTATCTTTATAATTTTTTATGGAGACATTTAGTACATAATACGAACCTAATTTGCCAAATTTCAGCGAATTCGGTTGAAAAACGCGCTCAAGAACCACAAAATACCGAAAATTGGGGGGTACCCTTATATGGGAGCTATGCCTAAACTTGGACTGATATATCCCACCTTCGAACTTGACCTGCCTGCAGACAAAAGGCAAACCTATGCAAAATTTCAGCACCCTATCTCAATTTCTTTAGAATATAACGTGATTACAACAGACGGATATGGCTAGATCATCTTAGAATTTTACCCTGATCAAGAATATATATAATTTATAGGGTCGGAAATAAATATTTCGATGAGTTACAAACGGAATAACAAAATTAATATACACTCCATACTGTGGTGGAGGGAATAATGACCGGAGCGAAATATTTATTATTATTTTTTTTTTTTTTTTTTTGGCTTTTTGCGATTTCTGTACTTTTGTCAATTTTAAGTTTCGTTCTAATAAAATCTCGATTTTGGGCAAGCTTTTTGCATAACATATAAGAAAATAAAATTTGAAAAAGTCCGCCCTAGGTTTCAAACTAAATGGGCGGAAGCTATCTGTAAATAGACGACCCCATAATCTCAGATTCAATAAAAAGGGATGTTTTATTATTTAATACGAACACAATGCCAAATTTCGGTTGAAGAATGCGGCTAACAACTTCAAAATGCCGAAAAATAAATACGAAACGAAGTTTTTTTTGGATTCGTTTTATTTGCGTGACCTAGCATCTTCACGCCGATTTAACGCACTTGGTTGACGTGTGTGTCGCGGTTAAAATAATATCATTGAGCACCTCCTTACTGTTAATCATGCAACTTAATTCAGTCCGACCTAATCTCAGACCTAGATATAGCCCTATGTATAATATGGGCTGGTTTACATCAAAATAGCGCACCAATGACACAATATTTCTATGCCGAACATTGCATTTTTCATAGTTGAACGAATCAAATCTAGAGCTCGTGTGTTACATTTATTCTAAATTCTTTATCGAAACTATAATAAAAATTGTAAAACTTACCACAAACATGCATGAACGTTTATAATGGGCACAGCCCGAACGTTGTGTTGGTAAAGAAGATGATGATGACGATGAGTTTACTGTTGTAGATGGCGGTGAAGGTGACGTAACGTTGGCTTCTGTTACCGTTGATCTGCTTTCCGATGGATTCACATTATTCACCGATATTATTTGATTAGACTGTTGATGTTGGACATTTGTGATTTGTTGTTGTTGTGCAGGTGTGTTGTGATTGGTTATGATTGTAACATCACTTTTTAAGGGATTCTGTATGTCCATAATATTACAGGCGGGTGTTGAAAGGGCTTTGCGCAATATCGGTTTGTATTCATCCAAATCATCCATGGTATAGTCCATCTTATGGGTCTTATTTTCGAGTAGCGATAAATGCTGTTGATTCATTATTAAAGCTTGAGGCAGGGCGGTGTGACGTCTACGATTAAGTGGAGATTGAGCCATGGAATATTCTAACGCATCCATGGCTATGGACAGGGGTGTGTTGGAGGTATTGAGATGTGTATGACTGTTGCTAGTTGCGGTTTTCATTATAGAACAGTAATTCGAGTTTTTTGTTGCTATATTCGAATTTATGGTATTTAAATTGATTTGATTGAAGTCTTCGATTTCTTGGTGAACAGCCTCCATGTCGTCTTCGATGACCATCAATTGTGACGATTGTACAATTGATGATAACGAAGAGCAGCTAGATGATGATGATGATGTTGATGACGACGACGACGAACCAGTCATATGTAGAAAAGAGGAAGATCTATCGGATGATGAACAGCGACAATGATGTTTGCCTCCAATATTTGTTGAGTAATGTTCTTTCGGAGAATATTCTCGTTGGCATGTCAGCTCTACTCTGGAATTGGAGGTTTGATTTTGCATTACAGGTGCATCCATATTTTAAAAATAAATGTTGTGTTTATATTTGTACAGATACGTTTAAACGTTTTTTATTTGTTTCAGTCTCAGATTTTTTTATTAGCCACTTGCACCAGTTTCTTATTTTTGTTTGTGTGCCTTATTCGTAATTGTAAATATTTATTGCACGTCTCCTGAATTCTTGTCATCGGTTTATTTGTATTTACTTAATTGTCACCTGAATTAAATATTCGGCTTTACTTTCAGCACAACAACTGGGCGTCAATGAAATCTGTTTAAGAAAATGAAAGATATTAAATGTGATTGCTTAATATTTGTTAAACACTTAAAATATAACACAATTTTTGTGGTTTTTTAGGTTGCCATGTCTGTTAGCACTTCAACGTCATCGACGAGTTTTTGCTTCGAGACGGGACGTTCAGCGTCAAAACAGCGTTCTTAAAGTTAAAGTTGCCAATGTGTGATATTATTTGATGTCAAGACAATATATTGATATATTCCAAATAAACAACAACATTTATTAACAAAAATGAAAAAATAGCGAGCATAAGTCGTTTATTTGTATACCCTTCACCACACTGTGATACTGGATGTTATATGTTTGTAACATGCAAAAGACAACGAGACTGACACATTTTTATACCATCCACGATAAGGTGGAGTGTATATTAAATTTGTCATTCCGTAACACCTCGAAATATTCCCCGGAGGCACCAAAGAGTGTATATATTTTTGATCAGAATAAAATTCTATGTCGATTTACCCATGTCCGACTGTTGAAATCACGGTAGAGATCGCAATATTAAAGATAGAATTCTAAAATTTTGCACAGACGTTGATAGTACTCCTAGGGTGGGGGCTACACCAAAACGGTCCACGTTTTGGTGTAGCCCCCTTATAACGGTACCTATCATAACATGAGTTTTCTCCTAGGAGCCCCCATTCATTTTACATATTTTGATTGCATAAAAAGTTAGGCCCGTCCGAGCTTAACATAGTTTTTACTTGTTACTTTTGAGAATAAGCATAGAATCACTTTCTGAAATCTGATTTTATATATCAAATAAAATGAATCCAAAATGGCGTATCAAACATTAGAAAAATACTAAATATTGCAAATATCGCAAGGTCGACTTTTCAAGATCGACTGTCGATTTTCTTTATAAATATATGCTTTATTATCATAAAGCCAAAATTTAGAGGGCAATATTATATATGAGGCATACTAAAGGGGGACAAATATTGACAACATTGTGTGGGAATTAGCAATTACTTGTTGTTTTCATTATATAAGGGGTTAGGCCTAATTAGGGGCCGATGTAGCTCAAGTTCCAAGCTAATATTTTAGTTTTGAATCCCAATACCTTCGATCACGCTAAATATTAAATAGGTAGGATGTTTTATATAGGACCTGGTCCTAAATGCGGTACGATACAGTCCATTCTCAAACCTCACGTTTTTGTTTTTATGTCGATATCCTCCGAGAGAAAAATGACTTTAACATATTTCAAAATCGATTTCCGATTCCTACCGAATATCCCCCCTACTATGGTGGAATACAGCTATATGGGACAACCCCAACACGGGAAAAAATCAGCTATTTGAACATAAAAAAGGGTCTATAACGGGACTACCCCTAAAAGGGTGTATATATTAATAATTTTTGGTAGAGAGGTTTGTTACCATATACGACTACAAAATACCAAATTACAGCGAATTCGGTTGAAACCAGTGCTCAAAAACCTCAAAATATCGAGGTACTGTTATAAGCGGGCTACAAAAAAAAGTGGACCTATATTTATAATTTTTAGTGGGGAAAGTTGGTATCTAAAAAGAACCCATATTACCAAATTTCAGCGAATTCGGTTGAAAAACGCCCTCAAGAACCCCAAACTACTGAAAATTTGGGGGTACCCTTATATGAGGGCTACCCGAAAAAATGTACCTATATTTTGAATTTTTTGTGGAGAGATTTGTTACGCAATAAGAACTCAAAGTACTAAATTACTAAATTACAGCCAAAAACTGAAAATTGGGAGGTACCGTTATATGGGGGCTACCAGAATAAGTGGACCTATATTTATAATTTTTAGTGGTGAAATTTGGTATACAAAAAGAACCCTTTTTACCAAATGTCAGCCAATTCGCTTGAAAATGCAAAATTTGGGGGTGCCCTTATATGGGAGCTATGCCTAAACGTGGACCGATATAGCCCATCTTCGAACTTGACCAGCCTGCAGACAAAAGATTCGTTTAGACGCTAGAGTGATTACAACAGACAGACGGACATGTTTAGATCGTCATAGAATTTTACGCTGATCAAGAATATATGCACTTTATAGGGTCGGAAATGATTATTTTGATGGGTTACAAACGGAAAAACTAAACTAATATACCCTCCATACTATGGTGGAGCGTATAAAAATCAAATTTTAAGTCGATTTTGCTTTAGTCCGTAAAAGTCGAAAATTGATTTCGAACAGATTTGACAAAATCGAAAGATCGAAAAGTCGGCTTTTAGTCAAATACAAAATTTCAAAAGTTTAAAAGTCGACATTTTGGTCCGATGCAAAAAAAGTAGACTTTTGCGTTCGACTATGTGTCCCTACAATGAAAGGGGGCCGACCCCAAAACCTATATTGATAGTTTTTAATATGAAGATTTCACATCGAATGATAATTCAAATATTAAATTACAGCCAAAACGCGGACAAAATAAAAAAAATAAAACAATGATGCTCAAAACTTCCCACAATACGTTAGCGTAAATGGTTAAAAACACATTCTCATTTGTTCTCTTTTCCTATGTAGTTTTTGGTGATGAATGCTCAGTTACGCTCACCAAATTAACTATGGTGATCCATATTTACATACATATGGCTGGATCATATAGGTCTCATACAAAATGTTGTTCAATTCATGCAAATGATACACCAAGCACCCCAATTGGTTTGCAGTTTTGCATAGATTTCACAATGCAATATATATATATATATATATAGGTCACAGATTTAAATTCATCGGATTTTATGTGAATGGCCCTTTAAAGGTGCTAATTCTGTTCTATCGACAGAATATTGCACATATAACAAACATTATTTGAGATAACACTTTTTATGCTTGTAGGTCACAGTAAGTGGTGAAGGGTATCCACTAGTCGAACACGTCCAACTCTTTACCTTTCGTAGTGGCTTTGATATAACGTATGGAACATTTTTATTATTTTGCGGTTTAACGAAACGAAAAAAATAAAGAAAGTTTATGTAGGGCCGAATATATAATAACTTACACTAGATATCTGGTAAAAGAGTTAATCAATAACATGACACAAAATTCACCATTAAGTTGTCTGGGCGATGCCCAAGAAATAATCTAATGAAATAATTTGCTTCCCTTTATTGCACAAAACATATTACAGTATTTTCGGTTAATTGTTCATCAAAATTTTAACAATCTTTTGTTCAATTAACCGAGGAACCAATTATCCGATACCCGCTTAATTGAACTGTTTGTTCATTACATAAATCACGCATAATTGAGCAACATTAATTTTTAATGTTATTGTCAAATACAAATTAAACCCACTTTCTCGCGGTTTTTCCTTAGCACTAAACATATGCTTACAAGTATTTTTCATAAATGATGCCAAATATGCATGTAAAACCAGAAAGGAAAGTAATAAAGTCGGACTGGGCTGACTATATGATATCCTTCACCACTTTGGTGTATTTTTATCCTACAGACGTCGCTCTTCGAAGGATTTTCATGAAATTTAGCACACAATATCCTAGTCATAAATCCGTATGATATGCCAAATTTCGTAAAAATCGAAAAAATATATAGAGACTTCAGTGCACCATTTACATAAAATTGTACGAAAATATATGGGTTATTTGAGATAAATGCGACATGTACTTTGTTTACAATTTAATATCAACAGTCGGACGGGCATGCATAAATCGACTCAGAAAGTGATTCTATGCATATTCTCAAAAGGAACCATGAGTCTATAAAAATTTCAGATAATTTTTCAATAATAATGCAATTAACCGGTGAAAAATAAAAGGAAATTGATTTTTGGTGAAATGAATTTTGAACCAATTAAAGGGGTAAATCAATTAACAGGGAGGAAATTTACTTGTGTCTTCGTATGCAATATTTTGTTGACCCATCATGTGGTTCAATTAAGCGAGGAAACCAATTAAACGTAGGGTCAATTAACCGAAAAATACTGTACAATTATCATTGTATATTTTTATAACTTATCTTAAAAATGTTAATTTTTTTAAACCACCGTAATCATGCACAATATAAAACTCTTAGTAACACGCATAGTTAACAGAAAAAAATTACAACGACTTTTATAGTAATGAGTAATAAATTATTTCAATAAAAATGTTTCTGGTTTCTCTTACTTGTAAACGTTGGAGGCTATCATAGAATAAAGTTTTGAAATGTTGTGTTGAAAAAGGGAAAAACGTTTTTTTCTAAACAACCGGACGAGACATGTGCATACTAAATTTAGTAGGCGTAGTGCGACGTTCTTATTAATTTTTATTATTAATTATTTAAATACAAAGATAAGATTTTAAATTTTGTAGTAATACTAATTGAAATTAATTATTCTACTAAAATTTGCATTTAAAATTTATTTTGAACTGGAACAACCATTTAAAATAAACCGAAGAACCGCAGGATATTTATAATCCTATAATATTGCCAAATATATTTGGGATATACAAAATGTTCTACAATTATTTATAATTTCAACATTGTCTTGATCACATTTTCAAATACACAAGTTTTCCTGCTTTGATTCCTGATTATATTTCGGTTATTTTTCGAATTCGTATATTAAATATTATTAGTCGAAATTGTTGAATTCCTTCACACTTGTCGTTTAATTTTATAAAAATATATATTTATAATTTTATATTTATTTATAATTTTATATTTATTTATAATTTATATATTTATAATTTTTTTTACATGCTCTAGATAAACTCCTTTTAGAAAATTTACAAAGATATTCCACCTTAATAAATGTTGAAGAGATTTTTGTAAGTTATAATATTTTTTTATCTTAAGTAAAGATACGATTTCTACGTTATCACACTCTGACGAACTGTATGCAACTGACGAAATCAACATTCAAAATCAACATTAAAAATTGTTCAAAACCCAGAGCTATGTCTACACAAACTAAGTACAAAATGTAGAAAATGTATGTAAGATTACTCCAATTTTGACGAACACATTGTAGTTACCTGCTTAAAAAAAACAAGACAAATAAAACCCTTAAGGTACTACAAACACACGCAAGATTTGATTGAGCGCATCGTATACGAAATAATCTTTAAGTAAATACAACAGTGGCGGAGTGCATTTCAAAAATATCCATCACCAAGACACGACGGTTGGCCATATAGATATCAGGATTAGAAGATATACATTTTTATGCTATATTTAACACTGTGGTGATAATTGGAACACATGATAATTATGTTTAAATTTGTAGTTTTCGATAAAGAAAAAAAACTAAGCAGTTCATCACTTCGGCAATTGTTGTAATGTGAGCTCGGGTATTTTGTTGTTGTCGTCGATTCGAAAACTAAGACAATGTACATACATATGTATTTACTTAAATATGTCCATTGAATAAAACGATTTCTTGTCTTGCGTTGAAATTAATACCTAATGGATATAATAGATAAGATGTTATATATTTAATTGGAGAACATGACGAAGCACATTTTAACATTGTTGTACAAGTTTGAAACTATTTATGTAAACTATTTTACACCTTTACAGAGTGTAATATATGTACATATTACAAGTGTGACTAACAAATGTGGGCCAAATCAAGAAAATGGGATTGATATTGTTTGGTTTTTTTTTTTAAGCAAACGCATTGTAATTTTTCATTTAATTTTCAAAATTACATTTAAAATTAATATTTTTAATTTTTAATACACCGTTTCTTACTTCAATCCTGTATCTTCGAATAATTTAATTTTCCTTTATATTTATATTGATTCAAGGTAATATAAAAAAGTTGATAAATTTAATTACAACATCCATGAGACACATTGTAAAATATTTCCGGAATATTTTCTATGTATAAACCTTAATTCAATCTATTAACCGAGGTATGTTACAGAATATCGGAAGTTAGCACAAAGAAACATGTGTATATCATGTGAGCAATTGTAGGTTGGATTAATTATCCATCGATACAAAAAATCTGATGATCTAGAGGGAAGATAAATGTCGGACCTTGATAAAATTGTCCAAATACATTATTGTGAATAGACTTTACATTATGAGGACGTAAATAACGTCAACATTTTTGACATTTAACTGAGAAATAACCGCAGTTTTCCTACTTCGATTATTACGCTCGACTCGAAGGAGAAAAACTGACTTAAAAATCATTCAAATGATCATCGGTCACTCACGCAACATCGGATATACATTACATTAGACACCAGTAAAACTCAGCGAAATAAGGAAATTTTTAACTTTAAATATTTTTTACATAAATAAAAAATATGAAACAGCATTATTGCACTTATGATTTATTTATTTTTTATACCCTACACAACTATGTTGTCAGGGTATTATAGCTTTGTGCAGCCCCAAATGTTTGTAACGCCGCGAAATATTGGTCCTAGACCCACCTTTAAGTATACCGATCGTCATATCTCGACTAGCTGAGTCGATCTAGACATGTGTGTCCGTCCGTCCGTCCGTCCGTCCGTCTGTCCATTATAATTTGTAAACACGATACAGGCCACAGTTATGGACCATTTGCATGTAGGATGGGTTCTGGCCAATGAAGACCCCTATTGTTTTTGGAAAAGATCGGTTAATATTTAGGGGATGAAATGGACCAAATACTAAATTTTTGTCGGTTTTTCTGGTCGTCCAAAGGCCGCAATTATGGCCCAAACACCGCGAATTTTTGCATGGAAAAGGGGATCGGGCCAGAGAATAAGCATGCATGTTTTGATAAAGATCGGCCAATATTTAGCGGGTCAAATGGACCCTGACTTTTGTGTGAAAAATGACAAAATGTGTATTCTATGGCATATATATTTACTCCTGGAGGATTTAGACCCCAGGAGTTGATAGCATATCCAAGAGGAGTGGTTGGCCTTTAAATTGATACCAAATATAGTGATGTATCTACTCAGATGTGGGAGTTACATTCAAATATTTACAGGTGCTTACGTATTCAGATATTATTTAGTAACCCATTACCACATTAGAGGGAGAAATATCGCGCTGATGGCTTTAATGGCAAAAATAATCGAGATAGACCCATAGTTCCTTTTGAGAATATGCATAGAATCACTTTCTGAGTCGATATATGCATGTCCGCCAGTCCGTCAGTCTGTCCATCCGTCTGTTGATGTTAAATTGTAAACAAAGTACAGGTCGCAGTTTTGATTCGAATTGGATGAAATTTGGCAGAACTCATTTATTTGGCCCAAGGACGAACTCTATTGAAATTGGGAAAAATCGGTTCAGATTTAGATATAGCTACCATATATATTTTCGTCCGATTTAAGGAAAATGGTGCACCAAAGTGGCTATATATCTTTCAATTTGCACGAAATTTGGCACAGCGTAGTGAATTGTGTCTAAAATGATAAGTGCTAAATTTCGTGAAAATCGGTTCAAATTTAGATATAGCTCCCATATATATTTTCGTCCGATTTTATGAAAATGGTGCATCAAAGTCCATATAAAACTTTCGATTTGCACGAAATATGTCAAAGAACACAGAATTAATTCTAGAACGATGTGTGTTAAGTTTCGGAAAAATCGGTTCAGATTTCGATATAGCTCCCACATATACATATATATACGATTAACACGAAATTTTGCACAACTTATCAAATTGGGACTTGAATGACGTTTTTTCGTTTCGTTGAAAATGGTGGGTGTCTGATTGAAATTAAATTTTTAACAATGCGGCGTACCGAATAACGTGTATCAATTTTAATATAAATCGTTTTCCATAAATTTGTCTCATGATACGCAAACGACTCTAAATCTGCCCGAATGAAATTAAATTTACCACAGGTTACAGAATGACATGAGTACTTTCCTTCGAAGAAACATTGGCACTGCAAGTATAAGGATACATATGTTCGATATACCCAAAGTTGTGAAGGGTATCATATAGTTGTAGTAGTAAAGTCGGCCCATTCCGACTTTACTACTTTCCTTACTGGTTTTAATTTGCGGTATCTACATTCATTTTGTATTTCTTTGTATTTGGACTTTATGAAATATGGACAACCAGGCTTCAGACCAAATAGAAGGTGTGTGGTCCAGGCAAATATTCTACGGGTCATAATAGAACAGCACATGTATCTACTGTCCATCGACTTAAAAAAACGCCATCATATGGACTGGTATATCAGCAAAAGGAGTATTTCACAAAATAATCCAAAACCAGTATGGAAAGTAGTAAAGTCAGACTGAGCCGACAATGTGATACCCTTCACCACTTTATGTATATTAGACATATGTATCCTAACAATTTCATGTCAATGTTTCCTCGAAGAAACATATACCTTTCTACAGCCTATGCTAAATTTTCTTCCAATCAGCCAGATTTAGAGTCGTTTGCGTACAATGGTACAAATTTATAGAAATCGATTTATAGCAAACTTGATACAAGCTACTCAATATGTCGCACTGTTAAAACTTTAATATCAATCAGACACCCGTTCGAAATATATGACACGTTGTGCAAAATTTCGTGTCAATCGGTCAACCATTAGGAGTTTGGTGCATCATTTATCCAAAATCGGACGAAAATATATGTGTGGGACCTATATCTAAATCTAAACCGATATTCTCGAAACTTAACATACCTCATTCTAGACTCAATTCAGTACCCTATGCCAAATTTCGTGAAAATCGAAATATATAAAAGAACTTTGGTGCACCATTTGCATAAAATCATATATATAGGAGCTATATCTATATCTGAACCGTTTTTCACGAAACCTTAGCACACATCATTCTGGACCTAATTCAGTACCCTATGCCAAATTTCGTGCAAAGCGAAAGATATATAGGGACTTTGGTGCCCCATTTACATTAAATCGGACGAAAATATATATGGGAGCTATATCTAAATCTGAACCAATTTCCACCAATTCAAATAAAATCGGACGAAAATATGTATGTGGGACCTATATCTAAATCTGAACCAATATTCTCGAAACTTTACACACCTCATTTTAGACTTAATTCTGTACCCTATGCCAAATTTCGTGCAAATCGAAAAATATATAGGGACTTTGGTGCACCATTTGCATAAGATCGGACGAAAGTATATATGGGAGCTATATCTAAATCTGAACCGATTTTCAGGAAACTTAGCACACATCATTCTGGACCTGATTCAGTACCCTAAGCCAAATTTTTTGCAAATCTAAAGATATATAGGGACTTTGGTGCCCCATTTACCTTAAATCGGACGAGAATATATATGGGAGCTATATCTAAATCTGAACCGATTTCCACCAATTCAAATAGGGTTCGTCCTTGGGCCAAATAATACCATAGACAGACGACAGGCTTAATTTGCATTAAAAAATTCTTAATTTGAATTAATATTTACCCCTGACAGACGAGAGTTTCTGCATTTACGAAACAGTTTTTTGCTTCAAAACAATTGTTTGTCTGTGTGTAGAATGAACATTTTTTACATTTGTTTTGATATTTTTCGGGATTACATCTTTAGGAAATAGATGCATGACATAAAGGAGGAATAGCACCTATGATCTTAGCAAAACAGCACCCAATTTAAAATATGGTTGAAATTTGCCTTCATTTCATATTTTTATTTTCATAAATATAAATAAATTTGACAAGAAACAATTAATTTTCGACAGCATTGCCATATTGAAATTGCCTAATTCAGTATAAATTCAGTTTGATTTTGTGCATTAACAACACATAAAAATGAGGATAATGTACAAGTTAATTTGAATTAAGGCTGTTAATGCAAATTAAGGCTGTCGTCTGTCTAGGCTATAAGTTACTTGTGCCAAACTTTACCAAATCGGATCATAAATGCGACCTGTACTTTGTTTAAAATTTAACATCTACAGACGGGCAGACGGACGGACGGACGAACGGACATGCATAAATCGACTCAGAAAGTGATTCTATGCATATTCTCAAAAGGAACCATGTGTCTATCTCGTTTCCTTTTGCCTGTTACACACATATGCACAACGCCATAATACCCTGTACCACAGTGTGGTGAAGGGTATAAAAATAGAGCCCTCAGTTCTTCACAACGGGAACATAAGCCAACCGTTTCGCAACAATGCGGGAGTAAAGCAAGGCTGCAATAATATGTGGGGTCTACACTCGGAGAAGAGTTATAATATAGAGTCGTTCATGGCAACCTCATGTCTTAGATTTTGCGGATTATATCTGCCTTCTCTGTTACAGGATATTCAATATAGGTTAAAATAGAACAATTGAATGTTGTACTTAGGGTTTGGGGTTCCGTCCCGGGCATTCCCAGAATTTCCCAATTTTTTGACATGGATATTCCTGGGATTTTCTGATATTATTTCCCGTGAAAACGAGAAATAACGGTATCGACCAAACCCTAATCACCCCTCAGTACATTTTTTAATTATAATTTTTTTTATGAAAACAAAGTTATACAGTTTGTTTTTGTTTTTCTTATTATTTATTAATGTCTTTATTACCGAAAAATGCAAACATAAAGAAATCAGAATTAAAAAAAAATATTTTTAAAATTCAGAAAATATTTTAAGTCAAACTACTGGGAAAAAATAGTTTTTATACAGTGTTTCAAAACACATTCAAAACTACTCTTATTTAAAAACAAAATTGACGTTGAACTTAAAATTTTTATACCCTTCTCCACACTGTGGACCAGGGTATTATGTCGTTGTGCATATGTTTGTAACAGGCAAAAATAATCGAGATAGACCCATGGTTCCTTTTGAGAATATGCATAGAATCACTTTCTGAGTCGATTTATGCATGTCCGTCCGCTCGTCTGTCTATGTTAAATTGTAAACAAAGTACAGGTCGCACTTATGATCCGAGTTGAATGAAATTTGGCACAGCTCATTTGTTTGGCCCAAGGACGCACCTTAAGTTTAGAATGACGTGAGCTAAGTTTCGTGAAAATCGGTCCATATATATTTATACCTTCCGATTTGCACGAATTTTGGTATAAGGTACTGAATTAAGTCTAGAATGATGTTGCTAGGCCGATTGACACAACGTACTGATGTAATATAAATTAGTCTCTGGCAAGTTTCCCTGAAATCGGTTCAGATATAGATATATAACAAACACGCTACGTCTGTTAGGATATATATGTAGAATATACCCAAAGTGGTGAAGGGTGTCATATAGTCGGCCAAGTCCGACTTTACTACTTTCCTTACTGGTTTTAATTAAATTATTTTTCGCATTTTTATTTATAAAAATGGAAGAAGTCCCGGGAATCCGAGAATGGACAATTTTTAATTGCCGGTTTCCCTGTAGAAAAAAAATCCCAAACCCTTGTTGGACTTGGGATTAGTATCGAGAAAACTAAGGTCATTAACAATATCAGCAATTGAACACGCCTATAGCTTCTGTTATCTAGGATGTACTACAATAAGAAATGGTGGTGCAATCAGTAGGTTGAACTAAGCGGGAGTAAACCAAGCTAACGACGGCAAGGAGTGTGGAGAGTTTCTCCATACACCCATATTGAGAATATACTGTCCAAGGAATCCATAGAGAAGCAGATTAGACCTAGGAATGGAATTCCTTAGGATCACGAAATCGAGTTCGACCAAGAAACTCCAGGCGATGAACCATAACCCAAGAATCAAGACAAAAAACGTTACATCGGAAGATACAAAACCAAATTTTATTATAATATTCAATGATTGATCAGCTTTCGTTTTCAATGTCTGAAAATATACATATTTGAACTCAGGAACTTTTTTCCCACTGAGAACTTGTTTTTAGTATTTCATGCAATGGTGTAAAGTGTTTCGTATTATGGATTTTTGTTTTGTTCAATTCATTCCCTAATAAAATCTACAATTGTATGTAATTGTTCGGTAACAACCTCATAAAACTAGCTGATCATATATAAATTGTCAGATTTAATGATGTGACATGAATTCGCAATAAGCCTAAGCAGACATAAAATGCTACGTCATATTTATGTAATTGTTTTTTTTTTCATATTAATCCATTATAAAAAAAATCAAACAATTTCAGAGAAATTTTATTTGTGCGATATCAAACATTTGGTATTGTTGCAAAATTGTTGATAAATATTGAGTGTCATTTATGGTTTGTGATTTTTTTCGGAAATCGTGTCAATTTTGGTAGATACTTTCTATTTTTTGACCCGAAAAATAAAACAAAAACAAATTTGCATTTATTGATGTCCAAGGGTAACCATATATACGTAACATGAATATATATGATATACATAAATACCATAAAATGGATTAATGTGTATACATTTATTATGGATTCATTAAGGGGACCCCTCCCTTCTCGATTTCAAATTTCGGCAAGTTTCAACTGGCTAGCAAAAGCCAAAGTGGTAAAACATGGAATCAAATTTAAGAGAACACAAAAGAAAATGGCCTTCTCTTTGTAAACTTTTTACTCGAGAAATTTGGCCGACCATTAGACTCTGATATGAACTAGGATAATTAAAAACCAGTAAGAAAAGTAGTAAAGTCGGACTGGGCCGACTATATGATACCCTTCACCACCATATGTATATATGGGAAATTACAAAAATCTTTTAAATTCCTTGAAGCTGAGGTTTGCAAGGTTATAACTCGCGAAATATGAACATATTGCATATAATTTAAATTCCATTCTATAAAATGAAGTGTTCTTGTCAAAATCTTGAAATTTTGGTAATAAATAATAAGTTGCGTGGAAGCTGTGATGCTGGTAATGTAAAAAAATGGGTAAAAATGTGTTGAAGCCAACGAGTTTTTTTGTGTTCGTTCCCGATTTGTGGCTAAACTACACAATGCACGCACATGTGATCAGTGACTAAGTTGCAGAATACCCCATGGACAATATGGTTCTAATGTATGATTTTTCGATATAATCACTGCATCCACCCAAAATGGATGCTGACATTTTGAAGCCGGATTTTCGGTGTTTTTTGAATTTTTCTTATAATTAGGATGCGCATCCAGATAATGGACTAAACTAATTATAGGATCGTAGAACTCGTGATTCTGCTTCGTTTAGTCTATATCTCATGAATGTGCTCACTGTAGCTTCTTTGCAATTGGGTTCCAAAGACGAAAATTTGGTGCGTAAATTTTTATAAAAAACATATTTTTTGAGTCTAAAATTAAGAATGTCCATTCAAATTCCGTGGAACCCCGCGTGATTTTAGTTTTTTTACGTGCCGGATCTAATGAGCCCATCCATGTTGAATTCCGTCTAATAAAACGGCGGATATAGGTACCTTGAATGTGGGAAAAACTGCAAAAACTTATTTTGACAAATTCGCGTAAATAATCGCGATTTTCTTCGAATTAATTTTACATGCATTTATGCTTGTATTGTCAAATTCGCGAATCTGTGTGGAAATAGGTCAAAAATACATCGATACGCGAATAATATGCATATTTTATCCAAAATTGATTGTGGAGGCACATCCGCGGTTCTTAACCGATCCTTTTAAAATAGGTGTCCTTTTGCGTATTTTCATAGGAGATTACTAAAATCGGATGCGCATAAAAATCGTATGCACGTTGCGTGATTTTTAGCCATTTTTAGGGTTTTTGCATAGTAAAGTGCATCGAGTGGCACATTTTGACCGCTAAATTAAACATCGAAAAATTAATAATTATTGAAAGACATTGATTCGGTTTATACGAAAATCGCATGCGCATCAACTGATTTCAACTAATTCGCGAATTGCAAGCTTTTCAATATTGATAATTTTTATGTATTGTAAGTGCAATATATTTAGCCATTAATGACGTCGAAACTCTTATCAGATGAATCTGCCGATATTTAACAATCATCTAAAAGAATTTGCAAAAGAAAGCGTCGTATATTTTAGAAGATTAAGGCAAAACCGTATCCTCTTAAACATACTAAAAAATCGAAAATTCCAAAAAACATTTGTTTTAATTCAAAAATTAATTTATTTTATTTTCCGATTTCTTCATGTTTCTATTTGTTTTTCGCGACTATTAAACCGTATTTCAGTGTGATTTGACTAGTATGCAAAGAAAACAATGGTGTTTAAGCATTTGTGAAGAAATTCGCGAATTTCAACGAATAGGAATTCATTTAATTTATATTTGAAATACAAGATTTAAAACCGCTATAACTTTTGTGCGCAGCATCCGAATTTGTGAACGCGAACATATTTCGAATCAGCATATTTTTCTTAACCTATGTACCAAAAATCATAAATGTGCTCGCAAAAAAATTTTTCAAATTTTTTTTAATGGAATTTTAAAAGAATTTTGTAATTTCCCATATGTATCCTAACAATTTCATGTCATGTCAACCTATGCTACATTTAATTTCAATAAATTCAAACATGATACACGCGATTCAGTATGCCGCACTGTTAAATATATAATCTCAATCAGACACCCGTTCGAAATATATATGGTACGTTGTGCAAAATTTCGTGTCAATCGGACAAACATTAGGAGTTTGGTGCACCATTTACATAAAATCCGGCAAAACTATATATGGGAGCTATATCTAAATCTGACCCGATTTTATCCGAACTTAACACACATCATTCTAGGTTTAATTCAGTACTCTATGCCAAATTTCGTACAAATCGAGAGATATATAGGGACGTTGGTGCACCATTTACATAAAATCGCACAAAACTATATATGGGAGCTATATCTAAATCTGAACCGATTTTCATGAAACTTGGCAGACATCATTCTAGACCACTGTTCTGGACCTAATTCAGTTGTCTGTGTTAAATTTCGTGAGAGATATATAGGGACTTTGGTGCCTATATCGGACGAAAATATATATGGGAGCTATATCTAAACCTGAACCGATTTTCACCAATTTCAATATGGTTCGTCCTTGGGCCAAATAAGTGACTTGTGCCAAATTTCATCTAAATCTGCTACAAACATATACACAAAGACAATACCCTGTACCACAGTGTGGTGGAGGGTATAAACACAGGGTTATATGGGGACTACCCCTAAAAGGGAGCGAATATTAATAATTTTTGGGTTTGTTACCATATACGACTACAAAAAACCAAATTTCAAAGAATTTGGTTGAAAAACGCGTTCAAGAACCCCAAAATACCGAAAATTGGGGGGTACCCTTATATGGGGGATATCCCAAAAAATTGACCTATATTTATAATATATAGTGGATAGATTTTCTACCTAATAAGAACTCGACGTACTAAATTACAGTCATTTCGGTCGAAAAATACGATCAGAACCCCCAAAATACCAAAAATTTGGGGGTACCGTTATATGGGGACTACCAGAAAAACTGGACCCATATTTATAATTTTTAGTGGAGTAATTTGGTACCCAATAATAATGTACAATGTACAAAGTTTCAGAGAATTCATTTATAAATCGAGCCCAAGAACCCCAAAATACCGAAAATTGGGGTACCCTTATATGGGGGCTATCCGAAAAAATCGTCCAATATTTATAATTTTTAGTAGGGAGATTTGCTATCCAATAAGAACTTAATGTACCAAATTTCAGCGAATTCGGTTGAAAACTGCAATCAAAACCCCCAAAAATTGGGGGTACCCTTATATGGGGGCTATCCGAAAATATGGACCCATATTCATAATTTTTAGTGTAGAGATTTGCTACCCAATAAGAACTCAAAGTACCAAATTTTAGCGAATTCAGTCAAAAAACGCGCTCAAGAACCTCAAAATACCGTAAATTGTGGGATACCCTTATATGGGAGCTATGCCTAAACGTGGACCGATTTTCTCCAATTTCAATAGGGTTCGTCCTTGAGCCAATTATGTGACCTGTGCCAAATTTCATCCAAATCGGATCATAAATGCGACCTGCACTTTGTTAACAAAAATACATGGACGGACAGACGGACATGCGTAAATCGACTCAGAAAGTGATTCTATGCATATTCTCAAAAGGAACCATGGGTCTATCTCGATTATTTTTGCCTGTTACAAACATATGCACAAAGACATAATACCCTGTACCACAGTGTGGTGAAGGGTATAAAAATTGCAAACGAAAATTTTCATATTGAAACAGCGGCCCCTTCCACTCAAAATGAAATCCTGTATACGTACCTGCTTGCCTTCAAAGTCATAGTCTTACAATATTAAAACAATATGTCCATTATAAATTGTAATCAAAGTTCTAACCGCAATTTCGGACGGATTCTCATGATTTATAATCGGTTATAATATTATATCAATTATAACGATGCATGGTTCAATATTTTTAAGGACGCTATTCAAATCAACACCGAACTATACAAAAACTTATTTATCGTATATTTACTTTTCTTTTAAATAATTTATAATTAAAGGAAATACTATGCGTTTCATTTTTTGACGTCATTAATCCCACTAAAAATTAAAAAAAACAATAGATTTCAATGTGATATTAATTGTATTGTTAAAATATCTACATAATTTGCAAACTAATTATAATGACCCTGGCTGTTTGAAAAATTCAAAAACAGATACTCATTCGAAAACACACTGAAATTTTGTTTAACAAATCAAATTGAGTGCTTTATTTGAAGAATCATATTGCAAGTTAGTTTTAAATACCTCAATATACAGTTTGTCAACTAATTGTTTATTTAATACTGTTTATGTTGTTGTTAAATTGACACATTTTCATTTCACTAAAATATAATAATTTAAAAATTATGAATTTTAACATATTATGAATTTAGCATGAATTTTAGCATAGAGATTGAGTTTTGACAAAGAACGATTAACTGTTAAAATTTCGGGGTTAAATTGTTTTTCCATATCATCAGAACGCCTCGACATACCAAGATTTTTGTGTCAAAAATTTCAATAATGTGGCACTGCAAATTGCTACAGATTCTTACAGTATATTGATATCAACAATTTTTACATAAAAATTGCCTAAGCCAAAGAAATGTCCTCACACACCACTTGTTTCTATCCTTTACATAAGAATATGCCTTGTTAATTTCAAATTATAAGGGAATTAACCAAAGCGAGCTTAACAGACTTGCGAATTTTCCCTTTAGCAACAGGGCTTATATATTATGGCTAAATACTGTAAAGGGAACTGAAATCGCATTTTGTTATCCAATAGAATATTCTGTTGTGCGGCATCTTCGAAATTTTTGTTCAATAAACATTTCGAATTCATATGGAAGTGCTCGCTATAACAGGGGTGCACTACATCCAGACACGAATGTATTTTTAAATACAGTTAAACGTCCACATACAGTGAGTCGCATTCAAAAGTATCAACTTGATTTTTTATACTCTCCATCATAGTATGGAGGGTATATTAATTTTGTTTTGTAACTCATCGAAATAATCAATTCCGACCCTATAAAGTATATACATTTATATATATATATGTATATTCTTGATCAGCGTAAAATTCTATGTCCGTCTGTCTGTTGTAATCACTCTAGCGTCTAAATGAATTGAGATATATCGGCAAAAGGCAGGTCAAGTTCGAAGATGGGCTTTATCGGTCCACTTTTAGGCATAGCTCCCATATAAGGGTACCCCCAAATTGTCGGTATTTTGGGGTTCTTGATCGCGTTTTTCAACCGAATTCGGTGAAATTTGCTACATTCGGTTCTTATTGAGTGCTAAATGTCTCCACAAAAAATAAATATAGGTCCACTTAACGATACCTCCTAATTTGCAATATTTTGGGGGTTTTGATCGTATTTTTGCTGTAATGTAGTATTTTGGGTTCTTAATAGGTACCAAATCTCTCCACAAAAAATTATGAATAAAGGTTCATTTTTTTCGAATAGCCTCTTGGGCGTTTTTCAACCGAATTTTGGTATTTTTTAGTCGTATATGATAACAAATCTCCCTACCAAAAATTATTAATATTCTAAGACTCTGTTGTAATCATTTCACCTGCGGAGAATAGCGAGATAAAAAATTAGAACGTAAGATTCGATAATTTACTTTAGCCGCATTTTCCAGAAGGAGTCGACCAAAAGAGTCGAGCGACATTCCCCATCTTCGAACTTGAACTATGTTTGGACGAAATAATAAGATGGGCAAAGTTTGGATGAAATCTAAATTTTCTGAAACGGATTTGGTCCAAAGAAACATGGGGTTTAGAACCAATATTTCGATGAGGCACATTTTCACCGTGTTAAAGTAT
>NW_026884368.1:0-55227 GCF_032173495.1 Musca vetustissima | reverse complement strand
ACCATACGAAAATACATGCTCGTACATGTTGAACTTGTTTTTATTATGACACAAATAAGCAGAAAAAGAAGAAGAAGAAAATAACAAAAAACACACATATACACCCAAGAAATAAAAATAAGAAATTCTACGATTTGTTTTTCTTTTGGTCCGTTGTGGGTTATTGAACTCAGTATCCCCCCGTCATGACTGGGTATTTGAACGGAAGATTACGAAAGCAGTGAATTAACATGAAAAGTCATTTATTCATTGGAAAAAGGAATTAAATTTGAAGTGACATAAACACAGACATAGACAAGTGTCATAGATAACAATAGCGATGAGAGTATTTATTGATTCGATAAAATTGAAGAAACTATACGAAATAAAAACTTAAATATAAAAAAATCATTGGAATTCTATTAGTGACTGCCCACAGTTAATAGGGAAATTGTATAAAAATATATTTAATTTAAAAACTATTTTCTAAAACATAGGGAAATTATTTCAAAGAATAAACTATGAGCAAAAGATTTTATTTTGTGAAAATCCGTTAAAAAAAATTGGAATATGGATCTTTTCCCAAATGTTAGTGTTATAAAGTCCTTTTGAGTTCTTAATATACTCGCCTAGGGCTTACAACCTCATAAGAAAATGTGCATAAATGACTGCCACGAAATTTCATCGACTGAGGGCGGCCCAGCTGGCTCCATTATTCAGAAGACGAATCCCTAAAGGACTGCAGGAAGAGGTTGGGACAGCAAGTCTGCAGAACAAGGCATAAGCTATGCTCTTATTTTAATTCTTAAAGCTGGGCGGTCGCTTCACATTGTATTTGGATATCTATTGGATGTATATGCAATATTGTCACAAAAGCCCTATTCGTCATTGTCCGCATTGCCCTAGGCCGCAGGTTCTCCGGTTTTTGACAATAGTTTTCATCGGTCTCTTCAGTTTTGCGAAGATAATTTTTCCTCAGAGGGGGCTAAGCAAGACGAAGCGGCATATAAGTTTTGTGTTTAGCCAAAAAATGTACGCACAGACATAGATTTGTTAGCTGGTATGTTATCATGGCACAAAATCTATGTCCATATGTCTATGCTTTTTTGAAAAACAAATATTATTTAAAGAATCCTTAAATACGCCTCGTCTTAGGTACTATATTCTTTAAAGAACCAACGCCTTAGATACTCCTCGAAAATACATTCATTACAGAATCCATGTTTTTTGTTCTCCTCGAAAAAATATTCAATGCCTTAGATACTCCTCGAAACAATATTCTTTATAGAATCCATTCAGTACACACCTTAGATACTCCTCGAAAAAATAGTCTTTAAAGATTTCACTCGAAATGATATTCTTCAAAGAATCCATGCCTAAGATACTCGTCGAAAAAATATTCTATAAAGAATCCACTTCTTAGATACTCGTCGAAAAAATATTCTTTAAAGAATCCATGCCTAAGATACTCGTCGAAAAAATATTCTATAAAGAATCCACTTCGTAGATACTCGTCGAAAAAATATTCTTTAAAGAATCCACGCCAAAGATACTCGTCGAAAAAATATTCTATAAAGAATCCACTTCTTAGATACTCGTCGAACAAATATTCTTTAAAGAATCCACGCCTAAGATACTCCTCGAAAAAATATTCTATAAAGAATCAACTTCTTAGATACTCGTCGAAAAACTATTCTTTAAAGAATCCACGCCTAAGATTCTCGTCGAAAAAATATTCTATACATACTCCTTGAAAAAATACTCCCCGAAAAAGTAGTCTTTAAAGAATCCACGCCTTAGATACACCTTGAAAAAATACTCCTCGCAAAAGTGGTCTTTAAAAAATCCACGCCTTACATACTCCTCGAAAAGTAGTCTTTAAAGATTTAAAGAAACCACGCCTTAGATACTCCTTGAAAATACTCCTCGAAAAAGTGGCCTTTAAAGAATCCACGCCTTAGATACTCCTTGAAAAATATTCCTCGAAAAAGTATTAATCCACGCCTTAGACACTCCTCGTCTTACTCTTAAAATGATCCACGACTTAGATACTCCGCGAAAAAATAGTCTTTAAAGAATCCACGCCTTAGATACTCCTCAAAAAAAGCCTTTAAAAAATTCACGCCTCATATACTCCTCGAAAAAAAATTATTCTATAAAGAATCCAAACCTTAGATAGCACTCAAAAAAATATTCATTGAAGAATCCACGTGCATTGTTAGGCTTAAATATTTTTAAAAAATCCACTCCTATTGTTAGGCTATAAAAAAAATCCACACCTACTGTTAGGCTTTAACGTCATCTATTTTTCATACTTATATATGTTCTCATGGCCTTGAAACCCATTTCCCCCGAAAACTATTTTCAATAGCATTGCTATGATTTAAAGTTTCTTTTCGAAACTTCACATCAATTCCCATCACAGTTTCTTATTTACAGAATATAGGTCTGAAAACGATTTTCGATATTCTTAAAGGAAAACAACTGCTGTGATAGATATGACAAAAGGAAAAACCAGCAGCAGCAACCATTCAAAATCTGTTGTGGTAACGAGGACAGTGGAAATTATGAAAAGAAAAATCGATGTCATTGCGGTTTCATTATCATCGAATACAAACCGGGGAAAATTCCATTTCAAGGCCCTTGCCATAGAAACACAAAATACCTTTTCACCTCCAGAGTACCCATCTGACTGACGATGAGTAGTGTTATCGTTGTTGTTGTCGTTCGTTGTGTGCTTGCCTTTTGTTATTTCTCTGTAAGACAATAATGACGTTCCATTTCATTTGGATACGTGAAATCAACACCTCATAAATCAACCAAAGAGTTTTCTTAGCCATGGTCGTCTTCTTCTTCAACTGCAGTTTGGAAATGTTGAAAGATGAAGAAATGCTGTCAGTTAATGGCAGGAAAATGCCTACTAAAACTAATGGCATTTCTGTTTAACCGCAAATTATAAGAAATCAACCCAAGGAGTATTTTTTTTGGATTGTTATGCTGTTGTTGTTTTTTCATCTTCTTCTCTGAAAAACAGCAAAAGAAGATTTTTAGCGAATTGCAATTTTGAAAGCATTCATGAAAATGACTGGTGATAAACATTTGAAGCCAGTGCAATGCACTTGGATGCCTAGATCTGAGCCTGTGAATCTTGAAAATCGTTTTTACTCTTGGAATTATAGCTTTGTTTTTGGCCAAAAACTACTATGTGGCACAACGTCATAAAAGAAGAAAACAACCACAATCACCATGTTAGTGCGATGAGAACAAAATAAGAAATTAATCAAACGTGTTTGTCTGATTTTTTTTTTTTTTTTTTTTTTTGTTAATAGGACACAATTTTTTGACACGTTTTCACACTACTCACTGATTTGTCATATAAATTAATTTTGATTGCCTAGGCTATGACTTTTGTAAAAAGTCTTTAAAAAATTGGCCTCGAATCGAACTTACGTCTTTCCACAGGACAAAAATCACAAGGAATTGTCAGAATTGTAATAGTACGAAATGGCTTCTTCATCATACACCAAAGTAGTTGGATCGCCCCCCTCAGTCACCCGATGTCAACCCTATTGAGGATAAATTCGTCGGTAAATAAGAAGCTAGTAATCAAAAGATACAAGTCGGAAGGAACCGACTATATGATACCATACAAGAGATGCTTCTAGAAGCATTACCCAGAGAAAAATAATACTGAGAGAGTTGAAAAAACATTTTGGAGAGTGAGTGAATGGTGAGTGTGGTGGCGAATTTCTATAGCACAGAAATTCTTTATACTTTTCTATTCTGATTTTATGTTTTCTTAATCTTCTCCCTTATGTCTTATCTCGTTTCTCCTTATTTACTTACAATGTTTGTGTTCTGCTTCATTAGAAAGACATTCGGTTGGGCTTGTTGTTGGTATCAATCTTCTTTGATATATTGTATATAGCATTTATATCGAAATAATTTGGAAAATACATATGCGAATTTTGTAACACCAATACAGAAAGAAACAATGGAATGCAAACCTAGTTATAATCGAGTGAGTGGAAAGGTAGCAACAGAAACAGCCGAAACTAAACATAGCAATAAATGGTGGTTGTGGTGTTTTCTTCTTCTTGGGAGAAAAACATTTGATTTTGTCAGAAAGGAGAGAGTGGGTAAGTAGAGTTGTGATATTAATGAAATGTTAAACTATTTTGGAAATAATTTTGATTTCCTCATGTTTATAAGAATTTTTACTTGTATTTAAATCGAGGTACATGTACGATATGGAAAAAGAATTAGCTATGAATGACATTATAAAAATATTCATTAAAAATATTTTCTGTGAATTGTAACCAGACCATAACAAATGTTACTGTGTATTATAATGTTGGTTATATGTGTACAATATCCTGTCGATCGGACATCCGCAGCATCTTAAGTGGACTATTGACATGAAATCGGAAAAAATGAAATATTTAATACTGCACTGTATGCTAAATTCCACGTCAATCGGAAGGACTAAATGTAATTTGAGTATTTATTTGATCTGCTGTCCAAAATATTATATTGAGGCACAAAAACCGAGAATCGAATTTGATTTTGACTCTGTGCGAGTATATATTTTATGAGGTCTGCGGCGAATATTTCGAGGTGCTGCAAAACCTCCCGATGAAATCGATATCCAGTGAAAAATGGCAACACTAAATAAGTAAAGACGTCAACTACAGCACAAAATTCAAGGAGGCATTGTTTCTAATCAACGACAGATGGCAGACTCCACCACCAAGCTTACGCTACAGCAGACCAATCATCTACTTAGTCGGAACAAAAAACAATGATTGACGAAACTCCCAGGAGAGATGAATTGGGACAAAAAATCCAAAAGGAAAAATCAAAATATAAATTTGCGGACACACATGTCTAGATATAAAGATTGGTAAATGGAGGGTCTAGTACCAACATTTCGCGGCGTTACAAACTTTTGTGGCCACACACAGCTGTAATACCCTTACAACATAGTTGTGTAGGATATTATGAAAATTCCTTCGCTTTCCCCATCAAAGGGGACCCCCCATTCTCGGGGTCAACATTTTTTTATTTAATTCGAATCTACACTAATTCAAAATTTAAAGTGAAAATCTCAAGAACTCTTGAAGATATAGCCGATTTATTGTGTCAGCATCAAGTGACGGCTAAAGGGCTTTTCAAACTTTAAACGCGTTTTTCTCTTTTGCGAATGGCGGGCACGATAACTCAAAAACTAATAAACCAATCGATTCCAAATTTTTACACGTTTCTCTGTGAGTGTATAGCTATCGTATGAACTAGGATAAAGCCAATCGGTGAATATCTTCCTTATTTTTTAACTTGGTTCTTGGTCAACAATCGGCGATTTTCCAAAAATATATTTTCAAAGGTCCGCCATTTTGTTAATTTTAGAGCGAAGTCAGGCATGTACTCTTTCTAACACCGTTGGAATTTTCGGATTCCGATGTTCCAGTCAGGAGTTATCATGCCCGCCATCAAAAATAAGGACTTTTCCTTAATAACAAAAAACAACAACAAAAAAAAAATTTTGTAAATTATTTTTCTTCCTTTTTAAATCTTCAAATATATATATATGTGCAAAGTTACCAACATTAACAAGTATTGGTATTGATTTACCAGCCCATTGAAAATCTTGAAAAATTAAAATCGAGAATGGAGGGTTCCCTTAAATCTGAACAAATTTGGCCAATTAACATAAATTAACAGCCTTATTCTGGATATCAATTCCACGTGAATTTACTCGCTCTTCCCCTTCGACTTATTCTGAACAACATTTTCCTGTGAATTTTTTCGCATTCTCGCTTTCGCCTTATTCTGAATGAAGTTCGAAAGCGAAAAAATCCGCTTTGGGAAAAAATTAGGTATTCTGAATTTTAGGGAGTAGAAGAATGAGATGAAATTTTGTGCGAAATTATTCGTTAATAAATTCAGGGGGAGCTGACTACAAAAACATAAGTAATAAATATTTTAATGAAAAATATTTACACAATACTTATTCTATGACGATTTAGAATATTGTAAATGATAGTAAGCAAATTTTTAACTGGAAAACAACAAATAAAATGTCATTGGAAATCCTATTGATAACGATGCATGCTGAACCAAATATTGCCAAGGAATGTATAAAGGTAATAAGGAATAAATCGAGTTTGATGCATTTTGGAGGCGAAATACAGACATTTTCGGTGAGGATCTGTCTCTCAAGAAAAAAATTTAAAAAAATTATGGAAAAACCAAATGTGCCTGATGAGCTGCTTAACAGTGAAAAACTAAAAAAAAAATTATGAAAGAACAAAAATAAAGCTACAACAAATATACATTTTTTTTTTTCAAAATTATCGAGTGCATGATTTGAAGGAAGAAATAAATGAGTAGGAGCAAATCATACATAACTGGCCACTTTAAGAATTTGGGGAGATAAAATATCGAATTTAAATAAAAAGGCACACAATTATGTAGTGAAATAATAAATTGTGAATTAGTTAATTCAATCGCAGATTTCTTCCTATTATTCGTTGTGTTTTTGCTATCATAAAAGATTTTCTTTTATTTGTAATCTATTGTGTAATCTATAGTTGTTGCACCAAATTGCATCAAAACAATGAAAAGCTGTTTCACATGCCATATTGTAGGTTGCCATATTTTCAAACTTTAATTTATATTTTTTTTTAATTACAAAGCTTTTATACAGCGGATTATTGATATTTCACATTTGTATTTTTATAAAGTTTAAATAACAATAAAAAGTAAACATTTTTAATAAAAAAAATCAATATATAAAATATTGAAAAATATTACACACTTAAATTACAATGGGGTAACACACATTGCAACTTAAATTACAATATGGCAAATGCATCTCGCATTTTTTGCGAGATTCAGAATAAGGCGAGAATGTGAAAGCGAAAATTTTTTTACATGCGAGATATCTCCCAACGAATATCCAGAATAAGGCTGTAAGATTTTCTTCCTTGTGTAGAGTTTAAAATATTCGACCCGTCTTATACCATTTATTCATGTTCAACAGCACCAAATGTTTGTATCCCAACAAACAGTGGTGCCTTGTGTTGCAGATGATGATGATTATGACGTCGGTGATCAAATGTCACATACAATGAAATTCAAAAAGTTTGTTCATTTTTTCTCACCCATCTATTCTACACCCTGTTGCAAATGTCTTTGTTAGCAACAAAACAACAGAAAACAGTAGAATATGAATAAAGAAAGAAAAACAACAGCAACAACCACATTAAAATACCACGATCATAATAATAAAACTATTGACCCACTTTGGTATGATTAACAAAAATAAATAAGCAACCCAGTCAACCAGGCAGGCAGACAGACAGTCAATCAGTCAGTCACTCAGTTAACCACATAAACACCCGTCCTAAATAAAAATGGAGAACAACGCAAAAGTCTCCCAGTAATAGAATTGCAATAATGAAAAAAAAAAACTGAAAATTGAATAAAATTTCACACGACTGTTTATTTCTATTTCACACTGATGCATCATTACTAACTAGAGTCAGCGATCAGACGTCTGTCCCTACGCCTTACTTCTCAGTGCGATGGGCGTAAGAAAACATCTTTTGAATGAAAAAAACATTTAGTAATGAATGGAGAAGTAAATGATAGACTAATGTGTCATATAATTTGTGACTAATGACGTGTGTAAGACTAATATGTGTATTTAGTTGATTAATATGTCCAACTGTTCTTTATGACTTAAGGGGAAATTTTGAAGATTTCTAAATTTTATGACTCTAGGCAAGTGCTAAAGTTCTAAACTATTAAGAACACCAAAGAACCTTCTTCGCACAAAATCAATGGCACACGGTGCTGTTATGATAACGAATTGTAAACAATAGCCAGTTTAAGATTTATACGCTTCCCATTGAAATATTTCGATTGATCATAAATTTGTATTTGAAACAAAAGGCTAGATAATAACAATAGTGTACGACGAATGCGAAAATAGTTTATGAATTATTATTTGGAAATCTATTTTTATTAATATTTGTTGTTTGAAATAAACAAACGACAAAACAATTTCGTAAATATAGAACGTAGTCCAAAACAAATTGACAAATACCTGTTTATTTGCATTTTATTAGCAAACGTTCAGAAATTAAGTTTCTATTGTTTCTAAATAAAATGTGATATTTTCCAGGTTTTTAGTCTATTGAAAACTTAAGCAACAACTTTAATTATAAATTATATTATGTTATGTTGGTGTACAATTCTCTTTAAGGATGTGAAAGGCGTTGACGAGTATAATAGGACACAAGAAGGCAAATTGGTCTTATGGGAGGGGTTCCCATTCTCGATTTTAATTTTTCAAGATTTTCAATGGGCTGGTAAATCAATACCAATGCTTGTTAAGGTTTGTAACTTTGCACATATATATTTGAAGATTTAGAAGAGAAGAAAAATAATTTAAAAAAAAAATTTTGTTATTGTTTTTTGTAATTAAAGTTCACACGATAGCTATACACTCACAGAGATACGTCCCAAAATTTGGAATCGATCGGATCATTAGTTTTTGAGTTATCGTGCCCGCCATTCGCAAAAGAGAAAAACGCGTTTAAAGTTTGAGAGGCCCTTTAGCCGTCACTTGATGCTGACACAATAAATCGGCTATAAATTTTGTAGGGACTTTCTTGAATTAGAGTAGATTCGAATTAAATCAAAAAAATATTTGACCCCGAGAATGGGAGGGTCCCCTTATGTCAATAATTTCAGTTAGAGTGTGAACAATTCTTCTTGGGACGCATGAAGAAAATGCTTTAAATTTTGAATAGTAAGAAAATGAATACAAATTTTATTTTAGAAATTATCAACTTTCTACCTCGATTCCTTGTGTAGGATTTCCATCCTTACTTTTATTGTCTGTAAATTCATTTCAAAATTGCCATTTATTCGGAATATTATTTTAAATTGTACAGTATCTCTATGTATATAAAAATTACGTGTATGTTCGTGATCGCTAAACTCAAAAACTTCTGCACCGATTTTGACAAAATTCAATGTATAGGCTCTATGGGGCGTGAGGAGTGTTTCTGTGTAGTTCGAAGTTCATCCGACAGATGGCGCAATACTTAGTATTTTTGTGTTTTTGCACCGTAACTCAAGAACCACTGCACCGATTTTGACCAAACTTTATGTATATGCTCTAAGAGGCGTGTTTCTGTTTAATTTTAAGTTTGTCCGACAGATGGCGCTCTATATAGTTTCTTTGCGTTTTGCCCGATTAGAGATTGGGTGCTTAATCGACGTTAAGTATTCCGACACCAATTCATACATAACCTATTTTCGTGAATAGCGCGTGGGAGTCAAACGAAAAAAAATAAGTAACTCATCAAGTTGAGAACGGAGGGACTGATTTGACTAAACATTTTGTTGAGATATTTTTAATTGAAGTGGGAAAGATTTTAAAAACATATTTTGAAGGAGCAGCGATTTGCCTCTCCATATATTTGCGGAATTCTCTACATATTTTTCTTGATGTTTCCATTGAGAACGACTGCACCAATTTGACTCACATTTGCCTACGGTTGTTTTTATTTGCAGTGGAAAAAGTTTTACCAAAGAAAATTTTGAATGTTGTGTTATTTGCACCTTTTATAACTCAAGGGCTTTTGCACCAATATTGATTCAAAGGACTTATGAATTGTATGTGATCAAAATAGGAATAGTAATTACGCCATCCATACTAAATTATCTCTTGAGGTAAGAGTAGTTAGATCAAAACATGACCTTTTCCTGAAAAATGTTTGGTAGAATAAGTTCGACAAATTGATAAACTGAAATACCACACACATTTAATATTTAACAATAACAATATTCCTAAAATATTACCGTAGTGAGGAAAATATTATGCGTATTTTTTATATCGGAAATTTGACATAAATTAAATGGTAAATATTTTTTAAATTAATTTTTCATGAATTAGTTAATTTTTACCAAACCAATTATGATACGGCAAAACAACGTTTGCCGGGTCTGCTAGTACTTAATACAATTAAATTATTAATCTACATTCTCCTATGCCATATTGCTTATAAAGGAGGCAACGAAAATAATACATAGGGGAGACTGGGGCACCTTCGTCATCGGGGCACATTCGGCAAACGCGTTTTCGATATGAAGATCTCACCGTAGATCACTAGCTTCGATACATTGGTATCGAATATCAAAATAAATAAATGTCGCAAAATTTGAAATCTCTAGCTAATAAACTTATGTAGATGGACCGTTTTTTGTATATTTTAAGTAATATTTCCATTCCATTTCTTAGGTATTTCGTGTACAAAACATTTAAGTTTTTAAGGCAGCATTATTAAGCAGTAGTTAACTACAATGTGCATTCTTATAAAAATAATTACAAATTAAAATATTATGTTTCTAGAAGATTGATAGAAATAAATGAAACAAGTGAAAAAGGGTTAAGTTCGGCCAGGCCGAACTTAGTTCAAGTCCGAATTTGGGAATATCGGTCCATGCCTTCTGGTTCCTCCCACACAGGGGCTACGGCTATGCCTAAATGCGGGCTATAGTTCACATATAGTTCATTATCGAACCGTCCGTTCTAGTTTTTTTTATCTCGATATCCTTCGCAGGTGAAATGATTTCAACAGAGTGTTAGAACCAAACCCAAAATGTGGGGGTACTTTTATATGGAGGCTAGCAGAAAAAATGGACCTATGTTCATAATTTTTTGTGGAGATATTTGGAACCTATTAAGAACTCAAAAAACAAAATTACAGAAAATTCGGTGAAAAAATACGATCAAAACCCCCAAAATACTGAAAATTAGGAGGTACCGTTATATGGGGGCTACCAGAAAGAGTGGACCTATATTTATAATTTTTTGTGTAGACATCTAGTACCCAATAAGAACCCAATGTACCAAGTTTCAGTGAATTCGGTTGGAAAACGCGCTCAAGAACCCCAAAATAGCTAGAGCTATGCTTAAACGTGAACAGTGGATCCCAGTTTGCCCTACCATTTGTATTACTTAAATTACATAAATTTGGAATGAGAATCACTTTTTTGGAAATGCGAACTATAAGTATCCAAAAGTACTAAAATGTAATAAATTTAGTACAATTTCGTAGCAGGTGTACGTTTAGAGCTAAAAACTTTAAATCAAGGTTGTACTCATGTATACGAAAAATACTATATGGTACTATATCTGGTACAATTTTAATTTGGAGTTACGGATGAGCTGAAACTCTGGAATTTGAAATTAACATTACCGTCAGAATGGGATATGTACTTAGTTTTGAAAATTGTTTACTTATATGTACGTAAAGTACTAAATCGTACTATGATTAGTACCATTTGGCTTTACTATAATTAGTACCATTTGGATTTGGGTTAACCGATAGAGCTGGGACACTAAAATTTGGAAAAAAAAATATTGTTGGATTGTAGGATTGGGTACAAATTTGATTTTGGCGAACCGAGAGCTAAAATTTGGAGTTAGGGTTAGTATCACTTCGCACTAATGTGAAATTTGGAGTTAGGATTACTATTGGGGTGTACGATTTGGGTATATAGGAAGGTTTGGTAAGTCGTACTAAATGGTACCAAATTTAAATTTGGATGAACGGATAAAACTGGTATCTTGAAATTTGGAATTACGATTACTGTTGGAGTGTAGGATTGGGGTATGTAAGAAGTTTTGGAAATTCCAAATTAATTGTTCTAAATGATACTAAATTTGGTACAATTATATTTGAGTGAAATAATTCTGAATTCTGGGAAATATGAATTCTGGAAATATAACAAAATTTGGTACCATTTATTACCTCCAGTGCAATAAATGGTACAGAAATTAGTATAGAGCAAGATCATTGTTGTGGTCAGAATTGGTGTGTAATATTAGGTTATGAAGGTACTGTAAGAGCAGAACCAACTATAAGATAACAAAAGAACTAACTGGTCAAAAAAATATTTAATTATGGTCAATATTGGTGTGTAGGTTGATTAGAAAATCTGACATATGGGAATTTCCGGCAAAAGGTAAACAAACCAAAGTGGAAGAATTTGTTTCTTTAATTTTTCGGCAGAAGGCTGTACTGAAAGATTTCTCGTAAATTATCGATCAAACAATTTCAGATTTATGCTCGTTGGAATATTTTTTTTTTTTTTTTTTTTTGTGCATTCAGTTTTGAGTTACATGGTGTTAACCAGTAAGGAAAGTAGTAAAATCGGACTGGGCCGACCACTTTTGATATATTATACATATGTATTGCATGTCAATGTTCTGCAACCTATGATAAATTTAATTTCATTCGGGCAGATGTAGTCCATGGGACAAATTTATGGAAAACGATATGTTAAACATTTAATTTCAATCAGACCTGTTCGAAATACATATGGACGCAAATTTCAACAAAACGCAATAATTGAACTGAAATTGAAACGCATTCTAGGCTCAATTCAGTACGCTATGCCAAATTTCATGCAAATCGAAAGATGTATAGGGTCATTGGCGCACCATTTACAGTAAATCGGACGAAAATATATATGGGAGCTATATCTAAATCTGAACCGATTTTCACGAAACATAGCACACATCATTCTAGGTTTAATTCAGTACGCGGTGCCAAATTTGGTGCAAATCGAAAGATATATAGGGACATTTAGATAAAATCGGACGAAAATATATATGGGAGCTATATCGAAATCTGAACCGATTTTCACGAAACTCACCACTCGTCATTCTAGGCTCAATTCAGCACGCTATGCCAAATTTCGTGCAAATTGAAGGATATATAGGGATTTTGGTGCATTATTTACCTAACATCGGACGAAAATATACATGTGAGCTATATCTAAATCTGAACCGATTTTCACGAATCTTAGCACACATCATTCTACGCTTAATACAGTACGCCGTGCAAAATAAATCGGACGAATATATACATATATATTTCCCAATTTTCCAATTCAAATCAAAAATGCAACCTGTACTTTGTTTACAATTTAACATGGATAGACGGGCGTGCTTAAATCGACTTAAAATGTGATTCTATGCATATTCTCAAAAGGAACCATGTGTCTATCTCGTTTCCTTTTGCATGTTACAAACATATGCACAAAGACACAGTGAACAAAGAGACAATCCGGTACATTTTACAGTTTTTCTTTGACAAAGGCGAAAATGCAAGCCAGGCGCTAAAATTGTGAACGGTGTTTATGGTTCCGATACTGTAACAGCCAATTATGTGCAATTTTGGTTTCGTAGATCCCGTTCACCAATTTTTTATGTTAAAGGCCAGACGTTGAAAATGTCGATAAAATCGAAAAATTATCGAAGTTGACCGGCATGTTAGCAGTCGTAATATCGCCCAGGAGCTAAAAATAGACCATAAAACTGTTCTAAACCATTTACAATTGACCAGAAACGGCCTGAATTGGCCAATAGAAGAGGTGTCGTGTTCCACCAGGATAACGCTAGGCCACACACATCTACAGTGACTCGCCAGAAACTTTGGGAGCTTGGTTGGGATGTTTTAATGTCTCCGCCATACAGTCCGGACTTGGCACCAAGCGATTATCATCTTTTTCTTGCATTTGCGAAATTTCTTTAACCCTTTGAGCCCCGAATTTTTTCCGCAATCTTAGAACTAATTTCTGCTCACAGATTTAATGGAAATATCCTAAATAGGATGTACACAAAATTTGACATCGCTGCATCCTTGCGTTCGGGAGATACAGTACATTCTTTCGGAAAATTAAAGTCCAATATCAAGAAAACCAAATGCAAAATCGACAGAAAAATCGTTCAAAATAATTCTGATGGCAGAATTCATTCAATTTGAATACGAAGCGATTTAAATAATTTTAACTGTATACACAAATTAGTACTGTACACATTTTTGCCCTCTTCTCTGTATTAAAAAGCTCATAACTTTACCAAAAATTTGAATTTTTTAGATTTTTCTTGTGATATGTGTCGTCCATAATCAGGTCTTGACATAGGAAATCCAAAGAATGCATATCTACTAGCTGTATAATAAATATAAGCTCTAAAACATTTTGTTGCCTGTGGGCAACATTGGGCCACAAAGGGTTAATAATAACAAATTGGTATCTAGGGAGGATTGTGAAATCGACTACTAGAGTTATTTGCAAATAGAGAGCAGGACTTCTATGAGTAAGGCATTATGAAGTTACCTTTAAAATGGCAACAAATCATACATTCCGGAGCATGTTAAATAAAGTCCTACAGTTCATGGATTTGTTTTTCCCCAACCTAATATTACATTGTGCAAAGTTTGGATGAAATCGGTTACTCCCGCCTTTTCATACACTTATGCCATTGAACCAAATACTAAATATTAATATTCTAACTTCAGACGTTTCGTCTAGGAGACTGCCTAAGTTGTATTCAGTCAATCATCACCTTGCAACTCTTTTGTTTAGATAGATTGTTGCCCAAAATTGTTGAACATTTATGTGCACACACTAACAGGAAGAAGATATTCTGACAAGAATTTTCATTTTCACAAAATTATTTGTAATAAATTTATACAACTTACTCATACCCACACAGTTTCAATTAATTTCACACACACACACAAACCCAAAGTTCGCGATACGATTTCTCCAAATTGAATGTTATACAAGATATAAGTCAATTTAAATTTAATTGGCAACATTTATCTAACTGAGTGAAGTAAATTCGATTAATATCGAAAAACCCGTTTTTATAGATTTTTCTTTTGTTGATAACAGCTATTACAAGCGATAATCAATGTCATCCTGAATGGGTTTTAATAAAAATCAATTTGAATTCTTTTCTGCGAAACCCGTTCGAAGTACATTCAAGTGGAATAACGCCACCGGTTTAATGTCCGTCCACATGCCACATACTGACACTGAAACTGAAATAATCAGTGTTACAGTTTTGTTTTGGCCCCATAAACTTGTTGTGTTCATGTTGTTGTTCTTGTTGTGTGTTGAAGAATTTGCAACAAGTGTTGCCGTTGTCAGCGTCCATTCCAGTGTTAGATAATTCACTGTACAGAAAGTGTTATACGAGCAGGTCTACGTGACTGTAAACTAAACTGTTAGAGCAATTGATGGTAATATTTGGCCAAAATTTGATGATGAATGTGGTAATAAACCCTTATTGGAAATCATATATCTCTCATGCTTAAGAACAGCTAATCTCACCTGTTATTTAATATAGCATAATTCGTGTCGCTTGAAAAATTTTCAGCTATTACATATATGACAGCAGTGTCCAATGTGAATGTTGTGTGTATTTACTCATATTTTTAATAGGACACAGATATATTTAGACTGTTGTTACTATTTATCGTATATATTTATTGTAATTGATTATACAAATAGGAACGAACACATGTGAGACACTGACAAATGTTGGATTCTGGAGAGAATGGAATGTAATTCAAACCGCGAAAAAAGATTCTAAAGTCAGCTTATGGGCACAAGAAGCATATAATGCACTCTCTCAGAAAATGATATCTACCAAATCTTCGTCGAAAATATCATGTGTATATTGATTTTTAAATTTAATCAGTTACGTCTACGACTATTATGTGAGCTTGTAACGCGACGAAATATTGCTCCTAGGCACATCTTTAGTATATCGATCGTCACATGTTCTGACCAAAGAAGACACCTATTGTTTTTTGGTAATAAACAGTAGATATTTAGAGAATAAAAAAAAAACTTAGTTTTTACCTTATTTTTCTGGTCGAGCTAAATGTCGCAATTACAAGAAGAAGAATGAATATTTCAACAAAGATCGGTCAATGTTTCCAATGGATTTCCACGAATATTATGCAAAACGTTACAAAATTTGCACAGACATAGACTGGAGAAGTTGAGAATATATACAGGAGTAGTGATTTGCCATGGCATTGATACCAATCATAAATTAGACAACTGCACACCACATATGTATGTCTAAGGATTCTGATATTATTAGGGTGGGGAAAAGAAATCCATTATTTTTTCGGCAGATGGCTGTACTGATAGATGTCTCGTAAAGTATTGATCACACAATTTCAGATTCGCAGTAAAAACCAGTGAGCGGAGCAGTATAGTCGGACGGGGCCGACCACACGATACCCTACACAACTACCATAGAACTCTATCTTTCTGCAGATTTGTATTCCCAGCCTGGGTAATATTTCATGATAGTTGCACCCTCTTGCCCGATTAGAGGTCAACAGCACATCTTCAGTACATATCTTCAATAATATCTGAATACGTAAGCATCTGTAAATATTTAAGTATAACACCCACATCCGAGTACATACGACAAAATATTGGTATCAATTTAAAGGCCAACGACTCCTCTTGGATATACTACCAACTTTTCGGAGATTCGGTACATTTGACAGTTTTTCTTTGACAAAGTCAAAAATGCAAGCCAAGCGGCTAAAATTGTGAATGGCGTTTATGGTTTCGATACTGTAACAGCCAATTATGTGCAATTTTGGTTTCGTAGTTTCCGTTGAGGAATTTTTCGTCTAAAATTACGATAAAATCGAAAAACTGATCTAAGTTGACCGGCTGTTAGCATTCGTAACATCGCCTAGGAGCTAAAAATCGACCATAAAACTGTTATAAACCAATAAGGAAAAAAATGACAATAATAGATTTCTTTTTCCCCAACCTAATAATTGAAGAGTTCACCCATAAGAACTATAAAAAAATTGGTTGAAAACCCAACATACTATGAAAAAGCTAAGAAAAAGAAAACCAAACCCCCCTAATGTTGACGACCCCCGCAAACGTATAAAGGATTACGATCTGCGAATCTGCACTTGGAACACAGCGCACGTTGTACAGAACAGTGTTCGCTTTGGCGGATGTACTCAAGAAGTACAAAGCCGATATTATTGCCTTAGAGGATATACGATGGAAAGGGACAGGCGTAAGTAAATCAAACGATTACGCCCTGTATTATAGTTGCCATGAAACGAGACATGAATTTGGCTGCGGATTTATGGTTAACAAGAGAATAAAATACCTTGTCTCCAGATTCACTCCAGTAGATGAGCGAATTGCTATAATCCGTATAAAAGCGAAGTTCTTCTACATCAGTCTCATTTGCGCCTAATGCTCCGACCGAAGATAAAGATGAACAGACCAAAGACATATTTTACAAGCGCCTAGAAAAATCATATGACCGCTGCCCTGGCCATGACATTAAAATTCTGCTAGGAGATTTTAATGCAAAAATCGGAAGGGAAAATATCTTTGGCCCCACCGTCGGAAAATTCAGCCTTCATGAAGAAACATCCGACAACGGCATTAGGTTGATTGACTTCGCGGCAGCAGAAAACATGGTAGTTAGCAGCACCAGATTCAAGCATCTCTATATACACAAGGCCCCCTGGATCTCTCCTGATCAAGGAACGTGAAATCAAATTGATCATGTTGTGATTGACGGAGGGCATTCATCCAGTGTTTTAGATGTCCGATCGATGCGGACCATTACCTTGTGGCAGCCAAGGTACGCACCCGTCTTAATGTTGCAGCAAAGGTGCGATCTAACACAACACGGAAACTCGACGTCGAAAAGCTGCAAACACAACAGGTAGCCGAGGCCTACTCCGTTCATTTTACAAATCTGCTTGAAGAAAGCACTTCTTGTCCCGATAATAGTATAGAAGCACAATGGCAAAGAATTGCCCACTCCCTACAAACTGCAGCAAAAGCAACACTTGGGTACTAAAAACCACCACCAAGAAACCCATGGTACATCAGTAGGCCTATTCTGTAACTTTTAACAACATTCGATATTGTTTAAATTTCATTTGTTATTGTAAAAACAACAAAACAAACAAATGAAATTGTTGTAAAATAAACAATATCGAATGTTGTTAAAAAGTTACAGAATAGGCCTACAGGAGTGTCGTAATGCTACTGATGTGAAAAACGCAGCGTATAAGGCAACCCTGCAGACAGTAGCAACACGTAACGTGATGGAGAATTATCGGGAGAAAAGGAGAGAGGAGAATCGTGTTTTCAGAAAAAAGAAGAAAGAACAAGAAAAACGTGAGCGTGAGCAAATCGAGATGTACAGGAGTCAGAATGAAGTCAGGAAAATTTACCAACGAGTAAAACACCAAACCGAAGGCTTTGGTGCAGGCACATTCTCCTGTAGAGATGAAGAAGGAAACCTGGTGGCAGATACAGACAGCGTGTTGTGGATCTGGAAGGAGCATTTTGAAAAGCTTCTAGTATCAAATAGTGGCGATGAAGAAGATACCCCAGAACCAATAAGAGATGATGGTATAGAGTGTATACCACCTAGCCAAGATGAGATAAAAGCAATTAATCGGCTCAAGAACAAGAAATCAGCAGGAGCCGATGAGTTAGCAGCCGAACTATTCAAGACTGGTGGCCAGATGCTGGTCAGGAGCATGCACCAGCTGATTAGCACAATTTGGCTAGATGAATGCATGCCCAATGATTGGAACCTCATCATCCTGTGTCCCGTGCACAAAAAAGGAGACGATATGTTGGCACATATAGGGAAATAAGGCTTTGGAGATAACTTTATGTGGCACAAGGTCAGCAGTTAAAGTAGGAAAGGACCTATCGGAGCCCTTCAATACCGAACGAGGATTCAGACAAGGTGACAGTTTGTCGTGTGATATTTTTAACATCCTGCTGGAAAAGGTCATACGAGACGCAAAGGTGAACAGAAATGACACTCTGTACACCAAACAACATATATCAATGACATCGATCCATTATATCAATGACATCGATATAATGGGTCGAACATTGCGAGCGGTAACAGCCACCTTTGAACAAATTGAAAAGGAGTCTGCTAAAGAGGGTCTGGCAGTAAACGGCGAGAAGACCAAGCTGATGGTATCAAAGCGCAAGACGTCCAGTAGACTCGGACCAACTGTGGAACTTGAGAACTACAGCTTCGAGGTAGTTAAAGACTTTATATACCTTGGTACCGCCATAAATAAAACGAATGACAACAGTTTTGAAATTCGGAGAAGGATTGTGATGGCCAACAGATGCTCCTATGGTCTAAGTAAGCAGTTTCAAACAAGGCCACCACCTGATTTCAATTGCATCCTCAGGATAATAAATAAACTGGTGTCAAGTTTATTTAAAACTACGATATACTTCACTATCGTCGTCGGATGTAAATATTGCACTGTGTTTTCATGACCGCACACACATGTTATAACAAAATTCAAATAGATACATTTTTAAACTAATTGAAATAACAGCAAAAACTTGTAATGCACGATAAATACTTCTCATAGAGTGTATGACCACTTAATATAGATCACACAAATATAAGCTCGTTGTATTCGAATATGTATCTGGGTGTGTGTGTTTGTTTAACAATGAAAAATATGTTAATGCAATAGAAAACAAAATCAATCATTGAATCGTTTAAACATTTTACCGTTCATTGGAATGAAGAAAAAAATCAACACAGAAACGAAACTAACACAACAAAGAAAACGCCAAGAATTTCTATTTATCTTAAACCATTCAAATATTCTGCAAATCTTGACTATGATGTCAAACAAGTGAATGGTTGAAATGTGTGATAACCGAGAATAATAGCGAATAAATAGTTTAAAATTTGCATAATCTCACCAATTTAACAGACATAAGACAATAGTGTCTGTGCTGTAATCAGCATGCCTTTATTTAAGCCAAAAAATATATATTCATATTTAGCGGAGATTGCTGGAGATACATTTTTAAGATGAATCAGCGTGTTACTTTAACCATTTTCCATTTTTCGAACAGTATTTTCAAAAAATGAAAAAGCTATAATTTTAAAATAATTTCAGTATAGGTATAAAGTATTAACCTTCAATTAATAAAACAAAATTCTTAAATCCAACCCCCCATTTTCAAAGCAATTTTTTTTGTAGCGATGGACACATTACTTGTGTTGCTCTGGGAACCTATGTTCGAATCCTAGTCGGACTTAGCGGGGATTTTTTTTAGTTTTTTATTAAATTTTTGTCCAAGTTACAATAAGTTACAATAAGAAGTATTTTTTGATAACAAAAATAAAAATTTTATTTCGGAGCGAAATGGTTTAAATTGGGGTGGAAAATTCGAGCTATCGGGACAAATAATTAATGTGAAGAACAAAACCCGTACACATCTACCAAGAACGACAAGACCTCAAGCCGATCGATCATCAACAACGTCGTGACATTGCTGATGGGGTCCCTCAAATACATGTAAATTAACCGAAATTCCATTGACAAATTATCATGACTGGCCTTATCCATTATACATTGGTGTTGACGGTTAGAGGGATGTTTATTTTTTACACTGGAAGAATTTATATGGACGCACCGTTTTTGTTTCTGAATTAATTATGTATCAAATAATAGCATTTATTAATTAAATAATTAAATACCTGTTTAAAAGTCCTTAAAATATGTCACCAATGAACTTACCTGGAAAGGAAGAAATTTAAATGTAAAAAATATGCAACAAATTACGAAAATTACAATTTATTTAAAATTTAATAGGGTTATGACTGTTTGTTTTTTTACAAAAGCGTTTTCAAATAGTAGGAATAAAATATCTTAACTATTACTGACTGTTTCAGTTAATTAAGGGGACCCGATCATTCTCGGGGTCAATTTTTTTTTATTAATTCGAATCTACACTAATTCAAGAATGTCCCTACAAAATTTCAATTGAAAATCTCAAGAACTCTTGAAGATATAGCCGATTTATTGTGTCAGCATCAAGTGACGGCTAAAGGGCTTCTCAAACTTTAAACGCGTTTTTCTCAAAACATTTTTTGCGAATGGCGGGCACGATAACTCAAAAACTAATAACCCAATCGATTTGAAATTTGTACACGTTTCTCTGTGGGAACTAGGATAAAGCCAATCGGTGAAAAACTTCCTTATTTTTTTACTTGGTTTTTGGTAAAAAATCGGCGATTTTCCAAAAATAATTTTTCAAAGGTCCACCATTTTTTTTAATTTTAGAGCGAAGGCAATAATCCTAGTTCATACGAGAGCCAGACATGTACTCTTTCTAACACCGTTGGAATTTTCGGATTCCGATGTTCCAGTGAGGAGTTATCATGCCCGCCATAAAAAATAAGGACTTTTCTTTAATTACAAAAAACAACAACAAAACAATAACAAACATTTTTTGTAAATTATTTTTCTTCTCTTTTAAATCTTCAATTATATATGTGCAGGGTTACAAACCTTAACAAGCATTGGTATTGATTTACCAGCCCATTGAAAATCTTAAAAATAAAAAGTTGTGAATGGAGGGGGTTCCCTTAATTATAAAGTCGCGTAAACTTCACTTTATGATTATGTGTTTGTAAAAATTAAATTTATATTTTCCTTAATCATACATACACAAAAGGAAAAAAAGTATACATTTGTATAACTTCTAGGAAAAGAGCATAACTTATGAACCAAATAAGACATTGCTCATATAAACATAAGACTGAAGGTATAAAGAAGCCAAAATTCCACTTTTGGCATTTTATACCTTCAGCCTTATGGCTAATGTGGGTATATTGATATGGTGAAAATGTACCTAATCGAAATATTAGTTTTAGAACCCATCTTTCTTTGGACCAAATACGTTTCAGAAAATTTGTAGCCGATTTACGAATGTCCTTCTGTCCGTCCGTTACCCATCTGTCTATCTGGCTGCCAGGTGCGCACGATAACTTTCGAAGGGAATAATCGATTTCATCGAAACATTGCACATCTTATTATTTCTTCCAAACTTAGCTCAAATTATAATATAAAGCGAATGGACTTTCCTATTAGAACCAAGCTTTGTACAATAACTTATCTTAACCAATCCAACATCAAGTGGGAAGATGGTACCCATTAATCCACTACTTCTGGTACTTCCCCCACAAGGGTTCAAAATTGTCAATATAATATCAGGCGGATGGAATGTCCGATATAAATCAAACTTTGCACAACCTATCATCTTTACCAAGAATAGATCAAAATGAAAGATGGAACTCATTGATCTACTCCTTCCGGTACATCGCCAACAATTTACACCGCATAAGGCTGACGTCAGAGTGCGCGCTAGAAGCGATGCTATGATATGCCACTAGACGACGCTAAAAACCTCTGCGTGTGTTTTCTTATGGCATAGCGCAAACGTTTTCAGAGTGGATGCTACGCTACAAGCGAGTGCAAGCGATAAAGCGTGTTGTGCAATGGTTTATAGCAAGAGCTCGCGTTGGCTCTGTTTGAGTTTATTTGTTTATTATTTTAATTTGCCGCTATTGATCGGTTTTTCGCATCGTTCTTTTGCATCTTATCAAATTTTAATGGCATAGATCAATCTGACGGGATTTTAGTGGACTCAAGTCCAAATTTAATTAAATAATAATAAAATTATTTGGAAAAAATAAGGGAAATCGATGCAGAAATATTTGTTAATTTTATCAATTTTCTTTTAAGAATTACTTTGAAAATATTTTGCGATATGAAAAATTCTTCCTCTGAAACCTTCTTGAGTCAATAAACACCAGTTTATAACAGACGCTTTGCTCTCTTTAGCACTCACTCTGACATACTATAGCATTGATGTAGCATGAACTATTATAGCATGTAGTATCGCATCGCTTCTCGCTTGCACTCTGACGTCAGCCTAAGTGAAACTTCGCATTACTGAAAATATCGGGTAACTGATATGACCTTTGAAGTCAAATAATGCAATTTTCTCTTAAATCACTCGGTATTACTGAAAATCATGAGAGTGAAAAATAATGACAGAAAATTTGAATTGAGGAATACACATATTCAAAGCCCACCCTAACAGTTATTTTTCTGCAATTAATGATTTTTTTCGTATGACGTCGAAGAACGTTAGGTTTGTTCGGTCAAACTTTATAAACCATTTGGAAAAATTGAAAAAAACTCAGTTCCGCATTTCTTTATTTTATATACAAGTAACAAAGATGTACCAAAATATGTTACAGAATGTTCCGTCCATAGGGGAAATGTCAAAACGATGTCCCATATAATTAATTTGAGGAGGTCGTCCCCTTTTAACTTCTCTAATTTATTATTTAAATCCTTCACGATGGGCAACCAAAATTTAAAATAGGAACAAAGTAAAAATGTGCATCTGTAATGAACAAATTTTGCAAGGAAGGATGTTACTCATTTACAACGCCATATTAGAGGCAAGTCAGTTATTAAATATAATTATGTCGGTTAGTATGAAATCTTTTCATAGACATGGACCGATACTTTCCATTTTTACAAGCCGCGCATTCTAATAATACGCATAAAAACCTACGAATTCGATATAAAATATGTGTTTAAGTGAGAATCTCTTCTGTTTGAAAATGCATCCTTTGTTACAACATTGAACTGTCAGTTTTCTAATGAGTATTGTTTTTGCGCCAATGCACTATGTTTTTTTTACGTTTATTTTGGCATAAACTCTAATTTTAAAGCTATTGAATTGAAATTTAGTTTGTATACATTTTTTATGCTTCCAAGATGACATACCGATTTTCTTATGATTTGGGACAATATCTCATATAGCTGCCATATAGCCGATCTGGCCGATTTGCCCCAACTTTTTTGTTTATGAAGCTATTGAAGTGAAATTTGGTTTGATAATTTTTTTATGCTCCCAAGATGTCCTACCAATTTTCATATGATTTGGGGCACTATTTCATATAACTGCATATAGCAAAATGTTTGTTCCTTACTGTTGACTTTTAAAGCTCGTCAGCAAAAAAAGGGTTGCCACCCGCATTGATAATAAATGTTTTTTTCTAATATGGGTATCTACATTTAGGAAATCAGTTACATTTCAAAATATGAAAACAAAAAAATTGACTTTATGCCAAAAAATCATACTTTTTACCCATAGTGCAATGATACTTTTCAGCATTCTTATTGTTCTTCTTCTCGTCACGATCGCTATTCGTAATCTGTTCTTTCTAATTCTATTTAATTATTCTATTATTATTTATATATCAATAAAATTCTTAATTATGAACTAAAACGTTCGTGTTTTATTTTCTTTTTTTTTCGAAACGCAATTTCGACGCCTTTACAATATGAATTATTGAAATTCCTAAAACTGAAAAAAATTTCGCTTATGATGAGTTCTGATAACTGAAATTATTTTCAGTTAACCGAATTCCGAACCGAAGTGAAAACATCGGATAACTGAAACAAACATCCAGATTTTTTTTCCGTTTCAGTAAAGCGGAGTCGACTGTATTTTGATATTGACCCATTTAAGACATTTCAAACAACCTGGTGATTTAAAATTTTCCCGATTTTCGCTATCTAAATGATCCTAACATTGGTCTCAATTGCAGAAAATTGTATAACATTTAAATTAAGTTGGGCAATTCAATTATTAGGTTTATCAGCGAAACGTTCTTTTTTACTAACCCACCATTAGAATTTTCTGCCTCATTTCTAAAGAGTAAACAAATTTCTTCGAAATATACTTACACGCCACATTTAACTCCTGCATCTTTATCAGACAAACAACATCAGTCATGTTGTGTTAAATGGATGGGCTACGGTCACCATGTGTACACTGACACATGATTACTCATTCGCCTGTTACTCTTTATTCCCCCGTCTTTGAAAAACAACTCTTCTTGTAGATTATCACACGCGTCACCTGGGAGACAGTGTAAAGTCTATTTGCAATGTTTTTTAGCTCTGCTAATAGGCGAAAGGCGAAACAAAAACACTCCGGCTAGAATAGAACAGCCTGAACAGATCAATTGCCAACTACTGGCATTGTTTTGCATATCACATTAACTGATAGCTACACAAATACCATTCATTCACTTGCAGCAAAGTGAACTGGACTCGACTCCACTCCACACGGGAGTACTGAAGTGGTGGCAAACCAACACTTGGCCAATGTTTGTTACTGTTACGGGTAATTTGTCAGTGGCATGATCACTGGACAGTTTCCTGTCGTAATGGCCATCTAAGATTGTGTACGCAGTCAACGACAACAGCAACAACAAATGAAATAACACCACCATTTTCCGTTGTGGCTGCCACGGCGACTAACTACTGACAGACAGACGGTGCTACCTCGTTTACAGAATCATTACCGTCATCGTTGCATTTGCATTGCCGCTAATGACGGTGTTTGAAAGTCATTAAAAGTTTTATGGAACGCACTCATATTCCGGTGGCATTTCGATTTAGTTTCACATTCCCCTCTGTGACAACAATGCACTCTTACTTGGTACGTTGGTTGGTTGGTTGGTTGGTTCACAGGAATGGACGATTGTCGGTTTATCACCTGGGCACCACGAAGAACCATTTCCCTACAAAATGTAGTCTAATAACGCATGAGAAAAATGATATAATTTGTCAGGGCTATTTTTGTGAGCAAAGGGAGAACAAAATAGCCAACACTAAGCGAGGTTGTAAAATAATTATTGTTTCAGTTTTTATGGAGATATTTAAACGAAAAAAGCGTGAGATTTTATTTTTGGGAAAACTATACATTTTTTATTTTATATATAAGTCAGAGCACTAATATTTCATTTCACTTAGCAAATTAGTCTGAAATAATTGTTGAGATAAATTTTAAGTTTTTATTACTGATGAGAAGATAATGGTAAACTTAATGACCTATAAATCTTGGGGACAATAAACACATATTTTTGGAGAACGCGCAGCAATTAAATATTAATTACAGATGCTATAACGAATTTTTGAAGCTAAATAAAGAAATACAGTTTTCACCTCTTTAGTAGTCAGGGGCTGTCCAAAAACCCTTGGTTTTGTTAACCATATTATGAACGCAACAAAATCGCGTTCATGGCCTGAGGTACAAAATGGAGAAAAACTTGGGCGAGTATATTAAGAATCCAGAAAAACACATTCGCCATACGTCAAAGTCATGAGTTAACGTTTATGAAGAAGACCCTTAATATTTGTTTGTGGTTATTACAAGGTATTTTTGAACTGACATGTCTTAAGTCAAATCGAATAAGGTAGATTTTTGTAAAAGGTATCCTCCTTTTATATCCTTTTATCTCCTTCAACCTTATTTTCTTGCACCGTAAAATAAATATAGTATATATCGGATATAAGAAACTCAAAAAAAGTCAGAGATTTTTTTCTTATATGGAATTACCAGATATAAGAAAGTTGTTTCTTATAAGAGTACCTAGGCATATAAAAAATCTATTTCTTATACAAATATATTTTCTTAAATAATATTTTATTAAATAAAACAATTCAGTATATAAAAATTCAAAGTTACGAAATTAAATCACAGTTTGGTAAGAAAAAAATCAGTATCGTAAAAACTAAAAATGTAAATAAACAAAAATATCAAAAAAAAGTTCATAGTTTGACTAACAATATTTAAACATATGTTGGCCACACTGACAATCTTAAATATTTTCTTATTTGAAACATTTTCAAATACCTTTGCCAGCTTAGGTGTTTGACAAACATTTCTTATGTCCGTGTTTTTCTTATTCGCGTTTTTCTTATATGAAGCAATTTTTACGCTGATAAGATGTTAAAAAGGCTCGGTGTTTTTGAAAATCTTTCTTATATGCGATTTTTTCTTATATGAGATCCGATATCTACTGCACCACAAAATGAGATGTTTAGATTCATCAACGCTTGAAATTTGGGATTAGGGTCGCACTTGGTCCAAAGGTATCAGATAAGACGGCACGTAAAGTACTAAATGGGGTACCATTTGGAAAACCGGTAGAGCTAGAAATCTTAAATTTGAAATGAGGGTACCTGATGTGTGAGTGTAGAATAGATGTAGGCATTGTTTTTTTTTTTTTTGGACATTCGAACTATAAGTATCCGAAAAATTTTAAAATGGTACAATTTCGTACCATGTGAATGGATAGAGCTAAAAACTTGAAATATTGAATACGAATTAAGGCTGAGAATTTGGGTCGATACAAGGAGGTGGTCTTTAAAGCGTGTACTCATTTATTCGAAAAGTACTAACTTTGGAACTAACTGGAATCCTGAAATTTAAAATAACAATATGAATGTGGGATTGCACATGGTTTTGGATTTTTTATTTAGGTGTACGAAAAGTACTAAATCATACTATAATTGGTTTGGTTTGAATTTGGTTGAACCCATTAAGTTGGAACCTTGAAATTTGACTTTAGGATCACTGTTGGCGTGTAGAATTGGGGTACGTAGGACATTTTGGAAATTGCCACTAATGCGTACTAAATTTGGTACAATTTTGATTTAGTTGAACCGATAGAGCTTGAATTCTAAATAGTTGGTATAAAACTTACTGTTGGAGTGTAGAATTAAGGTATGTATGGGTTCTAAATTGTGCTAAAATTAATACAATTTGGTGAATCGACAGAGCTGGAATGAAATTTGGAATTAAAATTACTTTTGGAGTGTAGAATTGTGTTATGTGTGTAGTTTTGGAAACTCGTACTTAGAATCCTAAGATTTGGAGTTAGTATCACAGTTGTGGTGTTGGATTGGGGTATGTAGGACGTTTGTGTACTAAATGGCACTAACTTTGGTATAATTAGGATTTAGAGTGAACCGATTGAGCTGAAATCCTGAAATTGGGAAAAAAGACTTCCATTGGATTGCATGATGTAGGTAGTAAAGGAAATTTGTACTTATGTGTACTACATGGTACTAAATTTGATACCATTTGGATTTAGGTGAACCGATAGAGTTTGAATCCTGAAATAATGATTGTTAAGGTAATTTTTAATTTGGATTTTTTTTTTTGGAAATAAGTACTACAAGAGTACAAAAGAAGGTTTTTCTGGTATTTCTAGAGGATGAGGAATTAGGAATTTTTGTGTAGAACATTTCGTCCTTCTAACACGATTCCTTGTGTGTCCTTTTCCTCCTTAAATATCATCCAAAAACATAATTTCGACGAAAAAAGAACCGGTTTTTTGAATTCTTGAACCGGATATTCGGATAATAAAACCAGTTTTAATACCTCATATGCATATCATTAGAAAGTAGTAAACAAATTTGCTAAATTTATTGAACCGGACTATTATCGGATTTATTATCTGAATATCCGATTCAAAAATTTAGAAAACCGGCTCATTTTTTTCTCGAAATTTATTTTTTTAAGTATGCTGTACCGAAAAAACTAACTTCTCTGGTTATAAATGTAACCATTAGACCCATTTCCCAGCATGTTTATTACATTTATAAACTTTTCGTACCTTTGAAGGACGAATTTCTTTAAACCCTAACGAACTTCTTCCCATCAAATTGGACAAAATAAATTTAGAGGCGAACATTTTACTATATAAATTCGTCTAATTCGTTTTTTTATTTCCAGTATCTTTATAATTCACACTAACCTAAATCCTAAACAATTTAAGCCAAATAGAAGTTAGTTTGAGCCTGGTTAATCCATTCGATGTAAGAGGAGACACGAGTGTAGATCGAAGGCAAATTGGCCATACCGCATGGAATGTAACCCCAGGAAACGATGCCAATCAATTCAGCACTACCTTCAGCGAATTCCTTAACCAATGGACCGCCAGAATCACCATTGCAGGCAGAAATGCTTTGTTGCAAGGAGTCGGAACAAACGTTGCTCTCAGCCAAAGGAGCATCAGCGGGCAATACACTCTTGCATTGGTTGAATTCAACAATTTGGGTAGTGACGGTCTGCAAAGTGTTGGCAGCAGCGAACGAGAAGGCTTTAGGTTGGCCCCAGCCATACAAATGGGTTTCACCGGCGGGAATTTCTTCGGGAGCAGGCAAGGCAATTGGTTTCACCCATTCGTTGAATTCGAAGGGTTCGGAAACGTGCAAGATGGCAATATCATAGGGTCCAACACTGCCACCATACAATTCATGTACCTTACCATAGTCGACAACACGGGATTGGGTCTTTGAGTCCAAAGATTTTTGTTCGTGAAGGCCGGCAACAACACCCATACCGACGGGATTGCTAATGCAGTGAGCAGCAGTCAAAATCCAGTTTTTGTTGATCAAACTACCGCCACAGATGTGGGAGTGTTTGGAGGTCTTGCTCAAGGAGACAATGTAAGGAGCAGAGTGGGGTACGGCATCTTGGCCCTTGATGATGCGACCAGTGGCAAAGCTGGGCATAATCCGATCTCTAATCGAAGAGACAAGGCCGGCATTGGCACAGGCCACAAACAAGGCACAAACTAAGAGAACTTTCATTGTTTCACTGGGAACTAACAACGGGAAACTGATACTTGATCCATAGCACTTGCAAACTTATATAGAGCATTCCTTTATCATTGTTAGTGGATTAGTTTATTTAAAACCAAAAAATTTACTATCGTTATCTTTGATATTGCCCCGATATGCTTGTGATTTAAAATGTTTTCATTTCGAACATTGCAAACTGCGTCGCCTTATCGGCTGGGCACAAAAACCCCCAGACGGTATATAGTGTAGCGATAATGCACAATGAAACACTGTTGGATGAATTAAGTTTTATTGACCCATCGCGATAGGAGTTACCTAAAACGAACCACTAATAAATCAAAGTATAAGTAGCTGACGTCGGATCAGTAGTTCTTAATAAAACTGTCGTAATCGGATTTTTGAAGTGCATTGCTCTGTTTTGGAACCTATATGTATAGACATTGACATTGGTTTATAGCTGTCATATATATTATGTTGGGGGAAAATAAATCCCATTTCTTAAATGGATGGTGACTGGAAATGAGAAATGGATCACATACGATGGTCAAAGAACGGCGAAGCACCTCAAACGGTGGCCAAACCAGGACTAACGTCCAGGAAAGACTTGAAGGGGATTATTTATTATAAGTTGCTTCCATATGGCCAAACGTTAAATTTTTATCTTTACTGTCTACAACTGGATCGTTTGAATATAACAATTGGCCAGAAACGGCCAGAATTGGCCAACAGGAGATATGTCGTGTTCCACCAGGATAACGCTAGGCCACACACATCTACGTTATATTCATATAATTAGAAAGCTAGTAAACAAATGTGCTAAATTTATTGAACCGGACTATTATCGGGTTTATTATCTTAATATTGGGTTCAAAAATTTAGAAAACGGTCTCATTTTTTCTTTATAAATTCAGTATACATTCATTATTATGTATAACTGTCGGATTAGTTCGAATTATTTTCTAAAAACATATATAGTTATGTCAAATACTAGAAAAAATAATTTCGACGAAAAAAGAACCGGTTTTCTGAATTCTTGAACCGGATATTCGGATAATAAAACCAGTTTCAAACAAATGTGTAAATTTATTGAACCGGACTGTTATCGGATTTATTATCTGAATATCCGATTCAAAAATTTAGAAAACCGGTTCATTGTTTTCTCGAAATTTATTTTTTTAAGTATGATGTACCGAAAAAACTAACTTCTCTGGTTATAAATGTAACCATTAGACTAGGCCACACACATCTACGTTGACTCGCCAGAAATTTCGGGAGCTTGGTTGGGAAGTTTTAATGCATCCGCCATACAGTCCGGACTTGGCACCAAACGATTATAATTTTTTTCTTGCATTGCACAATTTATTTAAGGATAAAAAATTGGTATCTAGACTACTAACATTTTTTTGCAAATAGAGAGCAGTACTTCTATGAGAGAGGCATTATGAAGTTACCTTTAAGTAAGTTACAAAACGGTGCATATGTAGCCCATATTTGGCGCGGACATTCCGAAGCATGTTAAATAAAGTCCTATAGTTCATATAAAATAATGGCTTTCTTTTTCATCAACCTTATATTTTCTTCCGATTTTATGTAAATTCTGCATTAAGATTCAGAAAATTCCAACGGTGTTAGAAAGAGTACATATCTGGCTCTCGTATGACTTCGCACAACAATTAACAAAATGGCGGAAATTTGAAACTAAGTTGAAAAATAAGGAAGATCATCATCGATTGGCTTTATCCTCACAGAGAAATGCCCAACAATTTGAAATCGATTGGGTTATTCGTTTTTGAGTTATCGTGCCCGCCATTCGCAAAAACGCCGTTTGGAAAAAAACGCGTTTTAAGTTTGAGAAACCCTCTTGCGGTCACTTGATGCTTGCACAATAAATCGGCTATATCTTCAAGAGTTGTTGAGATTTTCACTTGAAATTTCATAGGGCATTGTTGAATTAGCGTAGATTCGAATTAGATCAAAATACAAAAATAATTTTTTGAAACCGAGGGGGATCCCCTTAAAGACTCAAATTTAGTACGATTGCACACAATTTTGTACAATGCACTGAAGTAAATATACATTAATCGCTGGCAAGTTTCGTTGAAATCGGTTTAGATTTAGATATAGCTCCCATATATATATATATATATATATATATAACCGATTTTAGGTAAGTGGTGCACGAAACTCCTAATGTTTGTCCGATTGACACGAAACAACGTATCAAATTGAGACTAGAATGACGTTATGGCGTTTTGTTGAAATCGTTCTGTTAAATGTGTCCCATTGCACGCAAACGACTATAAATCTGCCCGAATAAAATTGATTGTAGAAGGGGATGTGTATGGATTAACGTTAGTCGGTGCATTTATAGATAAAGATCAGATATTTGAGTTCGTTAAATTTCATAACAATGTTCCTTCGAAAAGGCGACGTCTGTTAGGATACATATCGACGCCTCCGAACCATAGTATGCTAAGTCGACTTAGCATGTTTTAAAGTTCTTCACGTTTTAGATACTACGGTCCTTAATTTAAATTCACTAAAATGTTGGTAATCATCGGCCAATCCAAACCAAAGTTATAAGCAAAAATGTACTTAGCATGGCAGGTACGATTAAAGAAACTTCCATACTTTGAAAGCTTCTACTGAAAAACTCACTTTTCAGACTTAGCATACTATGGTTCGGAGGCGTCGATATGTAGAATATACCCAACGTGGTGAACGGTATCATATAGTAGGCCCAGTCCGACTTTACTACTTCCTTACTTTTTTTTTTTTTGAATCGGCAATAAATACTGACAAAGGAAATAAGACAAGGAAGTTGTGGAACGGATACTTATTTTACATTTCCGATTAACAAATTTACTATACTGTAGAGTAAAAGGTTTCAAATCAAGTTTTTGTACACCGAAATATTCGAAATATTTAAGACAGAACTTTTGATTTGAAAATGTGATATAACGGAATTTTGACCAACATTACACCCAATCAGAGATGGTCCGTCAGAAACAGTGACGTAAATGACATACATTTCCGACGTATATTACATACGTCCGAAACGTCGGAAACCCACCCAAAACAATTAGGGTTTTACAAAATACCTATTTCCATTAATGAATTTGGAAATTACGCATGCTTTACTGAAATCCATAAAAATTTCAAAAAAATTTTCTCCGAAAGGTTTAGAATTTTGTATTAGTTCTAGTAAGGAACAGACAGATATATGTAAAAATAATATGGATTTTTGAAAATAACGGTATATGTTAATAATATTCGAATAAATGACGTTTTATACATTTAATACATTTTATACAGGCATATGACGTTTTCGACGTTTACACCTTTTTGACAGTCGAAAACCTAAAAATTCGTCATACGGACCATCCCTGCACCCAATCCTAGGATGCTTTGTATTGAAAATGTGAAATAACGTTATCCTTAAATTTGGAAATTAGAAAATCTATCTACCAACAATTTCAGGGGATCACCCCCATTTAACGGTACCCACAATATTCCGTATTTTGGGTAAGTTTTTTTCAATCGATTTAGTTCTAATTTGATGTATTGGATTTTAAAACTATCTCTCCTGATATGGTTCCTATATAATAATCGTTTTTCTTGCTATTGTCCAACAAAAATTTGAAATAAAAATTTATTCAAAAAAATTAACATTTATAAACACTTTATTGTTATCTGATTAATTAAACTGTCTCCCTGTCTTTTAATTTTTTAGTGTGTTTTTGTGCAATGTCATTCCATTTCAAGTTGTTGACTATTTTTTCTTTTATTCTCCTTCATTCATTCATACAAAACCTATCTTCTCCCAAAAATCTGTCTGTCACTTGGGTTTATGTGTTGTATTTTTTTGTTTGGCTCGTTTTAGGTTTTATTACTTTTTATGATTTATTTCTCACTTCAACTTCAGCTTTAGTTAGGTCGGTTCGGTTCATGTGTCCTCAACATACATCATTTTAAGATTGTTCTGTTCTGTTCTTTCTGGCAGTCAGTCTGTGGGTCATAAAAATATAGGTTAGTGCACCGTTTTTCGCCCGAAGCATATGTTAATTGTTATACCCTTCACCACACTGTGGTACAGGGTATTATGTCTTTGTGCATATGTTTGTAACAGGCAAAAATAATCGAGATAGACCCATGGTTCCTTTTGAGAATATGCATAGAACCACTTTTTAAGTCGATTTATGCATGTCCGTCCGTCCGTCCGTCCGTCTGTCCGTCTGTCCGTCTGTCCGTCTGTCTGTCCATGTTAAATTGTAAACAAAGTACAGGTCGCATTTATGATCCGAATTGGATGAAATTTGGCATAGGTCACTTATTCGGCCTAAGGACGAACCCTATTGAAATTGGGAAAAATCGGTTCAGATTTAGATATAGCTCCCATATATATATTTAACCGATTTAATGTAAACGGTCCCTATATATCTTTCGATTTGCACGAAATTTGGTACAGCCTAATCATTTACGTCTAGAATAATGTCTGCCAAGTTTCATGAAAATCGGTCCAGATTTAGATATAGCTCCCATATATAGTTTCGTCCGATTTCATGTAAATGGTGCAAATCTTTCGATTCGCACGAAATTTGGTACAGCCTAATCATTTAGGTCTAGAATGATGTCTGCCAAGTTTCATGAAAATCGGTCCAGATTTAGATATAGCTCCCATATATAGTTTCGTCCGATTTCATGTAAATGGTGCACCAAAGTCCACATATATCTTTCGATTTGCACGAAATTTGGTACAGCCTAATCATTTAGGTCTAGAATGATGTCTGCCAAGTTTCGTGAAAATCGGTTCAGATTTAGATATAGCTCCCATATATAGTTTCGTCCGATTTCATGTAAATGGTGCATCAAAAGTCCCTATATATCTTTCGTTTTGCACCAATTTTGGGTTAACGTACTGAATTGAGTTTAGAATTATGTCTGCCATGTTTCGTGAAAATCGGTCCAGATTAAGATATAGCTCCCATATATAGTTTCGTCCGATTTCAAGTAAATGGTGCACCAAAGTCCCTATATATCTTTTGATTTGCACCAATTTTGGCATAACGTACTGAATTGAGCCTAGAATTATGTCTGCCAAGTTTCGTGAAAATCGGTTCAGATTTAGATATAGCTCCCATATATAGTTTCGTCCGATTTCATGTAAATGGTGCACCAAAGTCCCTATATATCTTTCGATTTGCACGAAATTTGGCATAACGTACTGAAATGAGCCTAGAGTGATGTCTCTCTGTCTGTCTGATGTTCGTCCGATTTCATGTAAATGGTGCCCCAAAGTTCCTATATATCTTTCGATTTGCACGAAATTTGGCATAACGTACTGAATTGAGCCTAGAATTATGTCTGCCAAGTTTCGTGAAAATCGGTTCAGATTTAGATATAGCTCCCATATATAGTTTCGTCCGATTTCATGTAAATGGTGCACCAAAGTCCCTATATATCTTTCGATTTGCACGAAATTTGGCATAACGTACTGAATTGTTCCTAGAGTGATGTCTGCCGAGTTTTGAGAAAATCGGTTCAGATTTATATATACCTGCCATATATAGTTTCCTCCGATTTGATGTAAATGGTGCCCCAAAGTCCCTATATATCTTTCGATTTGCACGAAATTTGGCATATCGTACTGAATTAAGCCTAGAGTGATGTCTTCCAAGTTTCGTGAAAATCGGTCCTGATTTAGATATAGCTCCCATATATAGTTTCGTCCGATTTCATGTAAATGGTGCCCCAAAGTCCCTATATATCTTTCGATTTGCACGAAATTTGGCATAACGTACTGAATTGAGCCTAGAGTGATGTCTGCCAAGTTTCGTGAAAATCGGTCCTGATTTAGATATAGCTCCCATATATAGTTTCGTCCGATTTCATGTAAATGGTGCCCCAAAGTCCCTATATATCTTTCGATTTGCACGAAATTTGGCATAGCGTACTGAATTGAGCCTAGAGTGATGTCTCTCTGTCTGTCTGATGTTCGTCCGACTTCATGTAAATGGTGCCCCAAAGTTCCTATATATCTTTCGATTTGCACGAAATTTGGCATAACGTACTGAATTGAGCCTAGAATTATGTCTGCCAAGTTTCGTGAAAATCGGTTCAGATTTAGATATAGCTCCCATATATAGTTTCGTCCGATTTCATGTAAATGGTGCACCAAAGTCCCTATATATCTTTCGATTTGCACCAATTTTGGCATAACGTACTGAATTGAGCCTAGAATGATGTCTGCCAAGTTTTAAGAAAATCGGTTCAGATTTAGATATAGCTCCCATATATAGTTTCGTCCGATTTCATGTAAATGGTGCCCCAAAGTCCCTATATATCTTTCGTTTTGCACGAAATTTGGCATAACGTACTGAATTGTTCCTAGAGTGATGTCTGCCGAGTTTTGAGAAAATCGGTTCAGATTTATATATACCTGCCATATATAGTTTCCTCCGATTTGATGTAAATGGTGCCCCAAAGTCCCTATATATCTTTCGATTTGCACGAAATTTGGCATATCGTACTGAATTAAGCCTAGAGTGATGTCTTCCAAGTTTCGTGAAAATCGGTCCTGATTTAGATATAGCTCCCATATATAGTTTCGTCCGATTTCATGTAAATGGTACCCCAAAGTCCCTATATATCTTTCGATTTGCACGAAATTTGGCATAACGTACTGAATTGAGCCTAGAGTGATGTCTCTCTGTCTGTCTGATGTTCGTCCGACTTCATGTAAATGGTGCCCCAAAGTTCCTATATATCTTTCGATTTGCACGAAATTTGGCATAACGTACTGAATTGAGCCTAGAGTGATGTCTGCCAAGTTTTGAGAAAATCGGTTCAGATTTAGATATAGCTCCCATATATAGTTTCGTCCGATTTCATGTAAATGGTGCCCCAAAGTCCCTATATATCTTTCGATTTGCACGAAATTTGGCATATCGTACTGAATTAAGCCTAGAGTGATGTCTGCCAAGTTTTGAGAAAATCGGTTCAGATTTAGATATAGCTCCCATATATAGTTTCGTCCGATTTCATGTAAATGGTGCCACAAAGTACTTATATATCGTTCGATTTGCACGAAATTTGGCAATTTGCTAAGTTTCGTGAAAATCTTATATAGTTTCGTCCGATTTCATATAAATGGTGCACCAAAGTCCCTATATATCCTTCGATTTGCACGAAATTTGGCATAACGTACTGAATTGAGCCTAGAGTGATGTCTGCCAAGTTTCGAGAAAATCGGTCTATATAGCTCCCATATATATTTCATGTTAATAGTCCTGTTTAATATACCCATAGTGGTGAAGGGTATCATATAGTCGGCCCCGTCCGACTTTACTACTTTCCTTACTGGTTTTTCGGTTGTTGATGTTTTTTCGGTCTTTCTAAAATCCAAGAATGAAAAGCTAAGCAGAACAATTCTCTAAACATTTGCTCTTCAAAAGCAGACAGTCAAAGCGAGGACAAGTTCAATGACATGTCATGTGCGGTATGGGGTGCTCGTTGACGTTGAAAGAATAGCGGCATTTTCCCTAAAAAAACAACTGAAAGAATACCTTAATTTTGATTTTAAGTTAATTTCGTGGAATTTAAAGTAGCCTTCGTGTAATTGTTGGGTAGGTACTCTATTTTTTACGGGGCAACTTGTTATAATTATTATTTAACATGTTCGGGTTCTGGTTACAGTTATTGGTAACGAACTTAAATAGTAACAATGCTGTAACAATGTCTTTGCTTGGAGGAATACATTGCCGCTGGATGAACAGGTCCAATATAAGAAAAAGAAGAAGAGGTGGCAGCAAACATGCAACATTAATTCCACTGCCTGAGGCAAGTGGCAACATAATATTATTTGTAAATAATCGTAAAACATTAATAAAAATTAATGATGGCATATTGTTGTTTGTGTTAGCCGCTCTCCCTCGTTCCTCTCCCGCAGACATTTATGAACATCCAACCAACAAAATATGTTGGACAATATTTCTTCAAGTTAACATAATGCCATTGGTCAACAAGATGACAATAATATGGATTATGAACAAATGAGAAATGGTTCTTATTATATTGGGGAACTCCGGTTATACTGAATGTTATGAAGTAGAAATATATTCACACACTCATTTGTTAAATCTAATTTGACAGTTTGTGTTCTATAATATACATTAATGTACTCAGGGACACACTTTGAGGAAAAATTGAAAAATGGATAACTGGGCATAACCATCAATGAATCTCAATACAGCTGTTCTATTGAGTATCATGGATGTTGAAATTAATCTGCTCGTGAAATATTAAAAACAAGATAAACTATAAGCGAGAGTCTTAACTTTTCTTACAATGTACGAAGGCTGGAGAATGATCGAAGTTGACCCACATGTTAGCAGTCGTAACATCGTCCAAGAGCTAAAAATCGACCATAAAACTGTTTTAAACAATTTACAATTGACCAGAGACGACCCGAATTGACCAACAGGCCACATACATCTACATGACTCGCCAGAAATTTCGGGAGCCTGGTTGGGAAGTTTTAATGCATCCGCCGGACTTGGCACCAAGCTATTGCCATCTTTTTCTTGCATTGCAAAATTTCTTTAATAATAAAAAATTGGTATCTAGGGAGGATTATGAAAATCGACTACTAGAGTTTTCTTTGCAAATAGAGATTAGGACTTCTATGAGAGAGGCATTATGTCTTTAATATATATATATATATATATATATATTTCCACAACGTTTCTCTTCATTCTCCAGCCATAACCAATATGTCTACTCTGTGTTTCCATTTAATTTATCATGTAGTGACTTAAATCGAAAAATAAATGTTTTTAATTAACTTTTTGAATGATTTATTCATTCATTCGTTACATTTGCTATAACCTTAATAAAAACAAATCAGTCATGCTAACGGATAAAACCGTATTTAATAAACGCCGTGATTTCAAATACGTGCACCGACACAATGTGGTTCTATGGAAACCTCAACCACCCGAATAAAGGAGTGTAATTAAAAATTTCTCAAATTAAAAGGCACGACAACAACGACCTGTGTGATAAGAACACGAACGCAGTGACACATCATTAAAAGTGTATTAACGATGCTTAGAAACAACATAGACAATATAATATTTAAAAAGTCATAAACACCTTTCTCAACCATCGATGAAGAAGAAAAAAAAATACCCAAAAAAAAAGATAGGTTGAGAGAGACCAAAAAACAACCACAACCAAAATTTCGTTCATTAAATTTTAGACACAGGGTGTCGAGATGAGAACAAAATGTCGATGGAATGATCTGGCATTGTTATTTTTTCTTCGTACAGAAACAAATACAAGCGTTCACAAACACTTGTAACATTTCCGGTAAACTGAGAAGGGGATATAAAAAAAAAACAAATAATTAATTTGATTCGGTTTTTTGGTAGAAATGGATTCAATTATTTCGATTTGTTGTACAAGTTGCTTTAAAGTACAAGAATGGAAATTAGTAACAAACAAAATAAGGACCTATATAAAAAAATTATGTTAGAAGGAAAATTCGGTTAGGACCTTTAGAATAACAAAAAAAAAAAAATATGATTGAACTATTTCATAAGGGAGCAATGCCAAAAAAATGGACATATGTTGATTATTTTCTTCGAAGAAACTTGTTATGCCAAATTACAGCCATTTCTGCTGAATCAAAATACCTAAAATAGGACAGGACCAAGGGGTCAGTGTGACCAAGTGATATGTAAAATTGCTTTTCACGCTCTAAGAACCTTAAAGAGTATGAATTTATAAAAACGTTGTTCGAAAACCCGAAATGTCACTTCGGATGAAAAATTAAGCTAATCTGTTAAAAATAACGAAAATGGGGTCTTTGGTACAGAATATGCCAGATCGTCATGTGACATTTTGTAATGTAAAGATAGCTTTAGGCATATTTCTACCAGCACAAAATTTGGTGACCGCTCTAAAAGCCTCGTGCGAATATGTGCAAAGGAATTTAAAAAATACGATTGCAATTCTTCAAGATGCGTTTATAAAATGGACACAAGTGACGCATTATGAATCTGAAATAACCAAAAAAGTACAAGTAATTTTTTTTTACAAAAATGTTTTAAATTCGATATAGTCGCTGCATCCACCCAAAACGGGTGATGAAATTTTGAAGCCGGATTTTCGGTGTTTTTTTTTTAATTTTTCTTATAATCAGGACGCGCATCCCGATAATGGTCTAAACTGATTATAGGATTGTAGAGCTCGTGTTTTTGCTTCGTAGCTTCTTTGCAATTGGATTCCAAAGACGAAAAATTGGTGCGAAATTTTTTAAAAAAAACCCATTTTTGAGTCTAAATTTAAGAAAGTCCATTCAAATGCCATAGAGCACCGCGTGATTTTAGCTTGCCGAATCTAATGAGCCCAGCCATGTTAAATTCCACCCAATAAAACGGCGGATATGGGTACCCTGAATGTGGGAAAACGCTAAATGAAACACTGAAAAATTCATAATTATTGGAAGAGATTGATTCGGTTTATACGAAAACCGCATGCACAACAACTGATTTCAACAATTCCGCGAATTGCATTCTTTTAAACATTGATCATTTTAATGTATTGTAAGTGCAATATATTTAGTCATTTTTAAAGTCGAAAACCTTATCAGATGAATCTACGAATATTTAACAATCATCTAAAAGAATTTGAAGAAGAAACGTCGCATATTTTAGAAGATTAAGGCAAAACCGTATTCCTGGTTTAACAATTTTCCGACCCGCAAAAATTGTTTTTATATGGTAATCTTTTCTCAAGCAGCATAAATAACTTTGGCTAGCTTCAGTTGCCGACAAAATGAAGATGGGTGAAAATTCTTCAGCTTTTTTCGAAATGCTATTGTAAATTTTTATTTATTATTATTTTTTATTATTTTTTTTTTCTTTTTTTTTGTAAGTGCGCAGAAAGAATTCCGTGATCGTTTTCTTTTCTTAAATAACACTGTGCAACACAAAAAATAATTACCGGGAAATTCCAACAGATTATGAAAGAGGGTCTAAAAAAAGAAGACACGTGTATCGGCGTTTTGAAAGTTTACGTCTGGAGGTAACCTAAAAAGGGGGGTCAATATTCCCCCTTTTCTAGAATTTTTAAAGTTTTCGAATTATGAATTCATGAAATCCTTGCATTTTAGGTAAATAGTGTCTTCGGCAATATTACTGATAAAATATCGGGGAATATTTTGCTATACAACTTTAACCCTCAATCGACTCATTAAAGGGGTCTTTTCGGTCCCCTTTTCCAGGAGTGATTGAAAACTCATTCAAAACGGGGTTAAAGTTGCTCAGAATATTCTACAGAAATTTTCGCAATAAAGTTTCACTATAAGTCTCAGAATAGACTAAAACTCAAAAATCAGCCTAAACGTCGAAAATCTTAAAAAAACAAAAACTCATTTTAGGGTTAATATCGTACTTATTACTAGTTTTTACCAATTTTTGCCACAAGATGTCGTTTTAGAAGAATCGCATAAGGGACAAAAATATTCTCCATCAATTTTTAGCATAATTCACTGAACAAGAGAAATTCGTATATATAATGTATATGCAAAATATATAGTCATACATTTTGAACCAAAAATTCAAAATGTTCTTGTATTTTTTTACGAAGACATTTCCAGTATGTTTTTCGACTAAGTGCATTAAAGTAACATGAAACTTTATTTTAGGTATATAATGTCAAAGAATAAAATATTCTACGTCAAAATCCACCTCAAGTCTCAGAACAAACTATATATTTATATTCAATAGTTTTTAAGAAACTAAGCTTTAACCCCTTTAATGAGTCGGTTGAGGGTTAGAGTTGTATAGCAAAATATTCCCCGATATTTTATCAGCAATTTATCAAAAAAATTCAAATTTGTCGCACAGTGTAATTTTTTAGCATTCCGACAATCATTTCAAACATAACTAATGTATTTTCTTTCATATTTATTACCTAATGAAAAATTTATTATAAATTTAAAGTATGTCATATCTAAAATTAATAAAAAACAAAAATCAATCGAAGGTGTACCCTCTCACCTACTATATTTTGATTTCTACACCTATTTCGATTCTTTTAGATACTTTTTATATGGATTATATTACAATAACATGTGTCTGGTCTTCAATTTTTACTCACTGCCAAAAAAATATAAAAATGGCTAGAAACAAATACAGTACTCCGATAAAACAGCCAGTGATTGTGAAAATAATCAATTACAGAAAATGATTTCGGAGAAATATTCCATGAATAAATCAATGCTTTCTCGAATTATAAGTTGAATTTATGCAACTATAGCAGTAGTGACAGTTCAGCACGGTGAAAGGCTGCAAAAGAACATCAATTCGTCCCTATCAACCAATTGTCATAGCAGTAAAAAATATCGATTTAGGAGTTCAATGGAATTGGTGAGAGTGTTGTCGTTGAATACAACTTTAAGAAGAGAGCGTGGATGAGCTATGGTGACAGGCCCGGAAACTATCAAGAAATTTCTTTAATTTCTGAAAAGAATCGGAAAGCCAGATTGCCTTTCGCAAAAGCTCATACGAATTGGAATTCGACTCAGTGGAGAAATATATTACTCTCGGATGAATCAAAGTTAAATATTAAAGACTTTGACATGATAAAAATTTCCGTGAGGAAGTCAAAAATTTAATTTATGAAGTAATTGATTGGATTGTCTATACAAATATGTTGGAAAACGCTATCGTCCCTTCGCTGAAGATAATATACCGCTTGTGTCAAAGATTGGTTGCGGGAGTCAAAAATCATGATTTCATAATGGCCAACGCAATCATCAGATCTTTACCCTATAGAAAAATCTTTAGAGTATTGTAGATGCCAACATCAAGAGATTAAAACGAAAAAAACGAAAAACGAAGGAAGAATGCCACCGTCGATTTGGAGCGTTATGGTCATATGATAACCAACTGTTTGCTGCTATTGATACGACTTGGACAATATGTGGTTTTAAGACAACACCACATGCCACACAACTCGAGCGAATATTTCCTGGCCGCGTAATTTATCGTCAAGACGATATCAACTGGTCACCCCATTTAACACCCTTAGACGTTTATATGAGGCTACGAAAGACTGTGCTTTTGTAGATGCACCTTTTTTGAGTAAAAATGCTGTAAAATGTTCAACAATGGAGATTATTGGACCAAATTTTGAGGAATCATTCTTGAGGTATTTTGGGCCATAATTGAAGAAAAAAATGTAAATATTTTCCATATGTATAATTTTTATAAATTTTTAAAGTTAAATATAGAGCCGTAGTTCACTTAAAAATGCTTTTTGCTAGTCTAAATAATTCATTTTTATATTTTTTATAGGGATAGTTTGAAACCACGAAATGGATAACCCGGTTTAATTTTGAAAATTTTCCTTCTATGTAAGACATTGAAGACATTTTTTAAACGTCTGTTTTTTCATTGAAAACCTTTTCAAAGGTCAATGTCACATTTTTTTTTTTTTAATCCTTTAAAAAAGTAGAAGCTACAATTAAATGTTGTTATATCTGTTTTTTTTTTTTTTTTGAAACAGAAAGTCCTTAATGTGAATTTAAAAGGAAATTTCTGTTAATTTTTAAGGGTTTTTTTCTCTAATTCATGACTGGTCCATTAGCTGTATACATAACTAAACATGTTTTTTCCTTTCTTGCTAACTCAACAGAAAATGAAAATATCTATGTGGTGTACCTTTCGTCGGAAGCTAATGGTGCGGAGTAGTAGTTGCATTGGAAGAAAAAAACCGAAGTAGAAAAGAAAAGAAAAAACTTTGATTAACTTTCTACACAATTCGCGCAAGAGTTTTTGTTCATCTTTCGCCTTTGTTTCGTGTCATTATCTTAATAAAAGTAATGGTGCAATGTTGATGTTGCTTTTGTTCGTTAGAGTTTTTTTGCATTTGCTGTTGGCAGTGTTTTTTTTTCATCATCACCTTATAAAGATCATGATCTTCATTAGCAGCATCAAAAAGTCATTATTGGACAAAAGCAACAACAACAATAATCAGAACAATACAAATTCAAGGAGGCTTCGACTACTGACTGTTGCTGTTGTTGTTGTTTTTCCGGGTTATGGTTTTGGTCGCCAGCACCCAACAACAGCAACAAAAACTAAAGCAATAGCTGCTACATCGGCAAGACAATGAATGCAATGCGGTGCACCTCGTGCAACATTACAAAGCGAACTTGAACTTTATTTCGTTGTTGTTGTAGCTGTTGTTGTTTTCTTCCTCTGTAACATTTTTTTGTTGTTGTTGAGTTTTTGTATCAACTTTGTTTGGTTTACCCATCATAAGCTTTTGGGCCCGGAACACATTTTTTTCGTATTTCTCTCTGCGATTGTATGTGTGTGTGCGGCTTTGTATCCCAACCAGCGTAAAATTAGTTTTAGTTTTTTGTCCATCCGTGTTGTTGCTGTTGTGGTGATGGTGGTGTTGTTGTTACAAATACTTGTTGTAATTTACTTAGTTGGGCTTTTGTTACCGTAGCTGTTGTTTTTAAGTTTTTTTTTCACGCCATAGAATACCAGGGACAACCATCACAGCCTCCTAAGCAGGAATTTGTAGCAAAGAAAACCAAAAACAAACGCAAACTAGAGAAAATATTATCAAGCTATATTTCAAGTTGCAACATTTGCATCTTTTGTTCAACAGCAACAACAACAACAATAACGACGACGACAACGGCTACAACAAACAGATGGCATATTATTCGCTGGTTTCCTGCTCTTGGCTTTTCACAGATAATTCTGGCGCATTATGGTGGGCTTTGCCATCGTTAATGACTTCAAATCACAGTGCAACAGCCAAGGAAAGTGCAATTTAATGTTTATTACACATTGGGGGATAATTTGATAAAAAAGATGTCAGATCTTAAGAAATGGGGCATTATTAGGGTCTATAGTACAACAGTTGAAAATTTGGTCATTATAAGCGATAGTAATTTTAAGCGATATTGGTAAAATATGGGTGATATTTATTATATATAATAATTTTTAGACATATATGTTGATGTTTTGATATATAAATAATAAAATGAATTACATTTTTGAACTTTTATGTGTGATATACTTAGAAAGAATGGAAAATATATATTTTATAGAATTTAAACACTTAAGAACAAAGTAATGAAACATAACACTATTTTGAGAGAAAACACCGATATGTCGTCGTTACAAGCGATATTTGTGGTCAACAGCCGTGTGTCTATTACGTAAAATTTATTTTTGAACTCCACCAAAAAAAAAATGTTTTTTTTTTAGCATTTTTTAATTTCTTAGGAATTTATTTACAAAATTTTGGTTTCATTGAATTAATGTTTCACGCGATGAATTTGATTTTCCAATGCTATCCAGCAAGTGCCGTGCATTCCGAATTTCTTAAAAAATTGTCGGGTACTTCATGTGGTGACTATGATATTGTCTGTTGGTAGATTGTTTTTTTGGGAAAATGGAAAACCAAATTAAGTTGTACATTTTATGAGAGCGATGTAAAAATAATGAACATCAATTACGTTGGAACTTTCTAAAAATAGTTTTTTATTCAGCGGGAATTCCGAATGCCAAGTTATAACCACTTTAGATTACCGAAAAGGCGAGCGTACCCATTTATATTGGGATTGTGCCAGAATAAGGACCAAAATAGAAAAATTCTGGCAAACATATTTTTTATATTAAAGTCGCTGTTGGGAATGAGATTATAAACCCTTAAAAGTACACAAATGGGACGAAAATTGATAATTGTCTTCATATTTGTACGCAATGTGAAATTACAGTTATTTACCTTAATCAAATTTGGATATTATTAGTAGGAAGATTTCAAACCCCATCAAAACAAAAAATAGAAAAAATTTGCTCAATTCAGTTGCATGTCCGACGTCTCCAAAATGTCGAATAAGGGGAGGGTACCGCTCTGTGGGGGCTACCCCTAAATATGGACCCATATTAATAATTTTTTATGAGGACATTTTTGACTCAAAAAATTTAAACAATCAAATTAAAACCAATGCAATTGATGAGGGCTACCCTTAAAAGTAGCCCAATATTGATAAGTCCTAGTAAGAAGACTATATAACCAGGTAGAACACAATATACAAATATACAGCAATTTAGGTTGAACAAGTGAAAATGCGTTAAGTTCGGCCGGGCCGAACTTTGGATACCCTCCACCATAAATATACTGACAGGTACTATAAATAAAAATATAGGGAACATACCAAACAGTGTACATATACCGACATTTGATAACTATTTTAATATAAACAAGTGCAAAAGCGTTAAGTTTGGCCGGGCCGGTTATATGGGGTGAATATTAATAATTTTTGGTGGGGAGATTTGTAACCATATACGACTACAAAATACCAAATTTCAGCTAATTCGGTTGAAAAACGCGCTCAAGAACCTTAAAATATCGAAAATTGGTGGTACCGTTATATGGAGGCTACCCGAAAAAATTGACCCATATTTATAATTTTTTGTGGAGAGATTTGCTACCCAATAAGAACTCAAATTACTAAATTACAGCCAATTCGGTCAAAACCACTCAAAAATTTGGAAATTGGGGGTACCCTTATATGGGGGCTACCCGAAAAAAATTGACCTATATTTATAATTTTTAATATAGAGATTTTCTACCCAATAACAATTCAAAGAATCCAAAGTACCAAAATACCCATATTTATAATTTTTAGTGGAGATATTTGCTACCCAATAAGAACTCAATGTACCAAATTGTCCTCAGACGGACAGACGGACATGGCTATATCGTCATAGAATTTTACGGTGATCAAGAATATATATACTTTATAGGGTCAGAAATGATCATTTCGATGAGTTACAAACGGAAAAACAAAATTAATATACCATCCATACTATGGTGGAGGGTATAAAAATGTGCCTAAAAAAAATATTGGGGTATGGTGTACCCAAAAAGGACCGATATATTCCATTTCCAATATCAAATCTCATAGAAGTAGTACCAACGTTGTGCAAAATTCCAAATCTGTGTGTTCAATATTGCGACCTCAATGCGACGGACATGGCTAAATCGACAACGAATAGCCGTTTAGAATAAACGGGGTTTCCGATTAATATTTCATTATTAAATATTAACAATTTTGTTCTAGAAGTTTTTAGCACTTTTTTCTGGCGCTTTTTTAAATTATTTAGCACTTTCTAGCATTTTTTTCAACAAAATCTAGCATTTTTCCTCAACAAAGTTTTGGCAACACTGGTGGCGATACATGCACATGTCGGCATACAAGATAATATTGGCTAGTACACATCCCTATCAATACGACGTCTTAATCTTGTTACTCGTAAGGTAGCGATGCAATTGTAGTCTTTACTAATAATAAATTATTTGTCAAAGTAGCACCCAATTGGCCATAATCGTCTTAAACGTTTAACAATTGCATCTGCAATTTGCAAATGGCTAATTTTCGAATAAAATCGATTTATTTTTCGGAAAATATCTTTGTCAAGGATTTTGTGTGTGCATTTATAAATGGTATATCAAAACCATAAATTTCTTTTCATTCTGATAGATTTAGAGTCGTTTGTATATAATAGGACAAAATTATGTAAATCGATTTAAAGCAAACTTGGCAAATGCTATTCGGTACGCTGCATCACAGTGCACTCTGCAAAAGTAATCTCAATCGAGCACCCGTTGACTTTGACAACTAACATCTTAATCTGAATCTTTTTCAACAAAAGTTAAAACACGTTAGGTCATACTAACATCAATACATCGTACAAAATTGTGTGACAATTGGCCAAACTTTGACTCTTCTGAACACCATTTACTTAAAATTGGACGAAAATATATATTGAACTAGAGATGGGCAGTGGGTAAATACCCGGTAAATTCGGTAAATACCCATCTATGAATATTTGGGTATTTACTATATTGAATCGGTAATATAACATTTTAAACTGTATATCTAGGTTTCTGTTATCATATCGATTTGGAATGGATAGTCTTACGATGATTTAAAATTAGGTATAAACTCATTAAATGGTGAACCACTTGACATAAGCTGGCAAAATTTGGCTCAGATGCTTTTTTACATGAATACAACCACTGTTTTGGGAAATGAGGCCTCTGGGTCCAAGTTTTGCTATTGGCCGCATGTGATATTCTAAAAATTCAAGCTTCTAATCAAGGAAGTCCTTGAAAATTTTGCGTGCTGTCGATTGGTCATGTGTAGGTGTTGTGAAGTAATAACAATTGATATTAAATGGAAAATTGATTGCAATATTTTCCCTTCTTCTCATTTTTTTGGAATATCGTATATGTATAGATGTCACGAGTGGCCTGAAAAAATGGAATGTGTAATAATTTACTTTTATTTGTTTCTGCTTATTAAATACTAGCTGGACCCGTGGCAATTCGCTGCCCCTACCAAAGTCCAAAAAAGTAAATCCATAATATGGTAATTTTTATGATGGAATGTGTAACTGACTTAGAATTTTTAATTTAATTTAAATCTGAACAGATTTTCACGAAACTTTGCATACATTATTCTAGACTTAATTCAGTCCGCTATGCCAAAATTCGTGCAAATCGAATGATGTTCAGGGGCTTTGTTGCACTATTTACCTAACATCGTGCGAAACTATATATGGGAGCTATATCTAAATCTGAATCGATTTTCACGAAACTTAGCACTAATCATTCTAGACTTAATTCAGTATGCTATGCCAAAATTCATGCAAATCGAATGATATTTAGCGGTGTACCAATTACCTAAAATCGGTCTAATTCTGAACCGATTTTCCCGAAACTTAGCATACATCATTCTTGCCCTAATTTAGAAGAATGTACCAAATTTCGTGCAAATCGAAAGATATATACAGACCATTTACATTAAATCGGACAAAAATATATATGGGAGCTATATCTAAATCTGAACCGATTATCATGAAACTTAGCACAATCATTCTAGACTTAATTCAGTACGCTATGCAAAAATCTATCTAAATCTGAATCGATTTTCACGAAACTTAGCACACATCATTTTTGACCTAATTCAGTAGGCTCTACCAAATTTCGTGCAAATCGAAAAATATATAGGGACCATTTACATCAAATCGGACGAAAAAATATATAGGAGCTTTATGTAAATCTGAACCGATTTTCACCAATTACAATAGGGTTCGTCCGTGGGCCAAATAAATGAGCTGTACCAAATCGGATTATAAATGCGACCTGTACTTTGTTTGCACGGACATGCATAAATCGAGTCAGAAAGTGATTCTACGCATATTCTCAAAAAGACCATAGGTCTAGTTCGATTCCTTTTGCCTGTTACAAATATATGCACAAAGACATAATACCCTGTACCACAGTGTGGTGAAGGTTATAATTAATGTCAATTATTTCATTGAAATTTCTACTTATGTTTTTCAATATACATAGATACATACATATGAATTTTATGTATTTCAAAATATATCCTCATTGTTCCAAAATATGTCCTCATCGGATGATCCGTATTTGCATCCATTTTACTCAACCAAGCTTTCAAGTCTAAAAATATACACATAGCAAATGTACATATGTACATACATGTATTCTTTCAGATGAATGCATACTTTTGATGCTATTACTCTGTAATAGCAACTGTTAAGTGTTTTTGAGTTCACAAACAATATATCTATATATATAAAAATCAATTTCTGTTTGTTTGTTAGTTTGTTTGTTTGATCAGTGTTAGCTATAGACTCCTAAACTACTGAACGGATTTTCATGAAATTTTCACAGTCGATTTTTGAGTACATTTGTGGTAACATAGGGTACTTAATTTTTTGATGGGGGCAGGGGAAACAGTAGCCCCCATACAAATTGCCCCTTTTTTAGATCAGAATTGGCCATTATAGCAAAGAATTGGAATTGACAATTATAGCAAAGTGTTAGTAAATATACAAACCACAGATGTTTACTAAGTTCACAAACCACCCTTATGTAGGTGTTGCCAATTCCCAATTTGTTGTTATGAAAATGATAAAGGTGGAAGTATCTGAATCAAAAAGATAATACTGATGCAGAGTTCGTACAATTCGAGCACGAAGCGATTTAAATAATTTGGACTGTATACACAAATTAGTACTGTACACATTACTGATGACATAATTCGTAAAATTTGAGCACGAAGCGATTTAAATAATTTGGACTGTATACACAAATTAGTACTGTACATACATTTGTCCTCTTTATACCCTTCACCAAACTGTGTTTCAGGGTATTATGATTTTGTGCATATGTTTGTAACAGGCAAATGAAATCGAGATAGACCCATGGTTCCTTTTGAGAATAAGCATAAAATAACTTTCTGAGTCGATTTATGCATGAAATGGTCCCTATATATCTTTCGATTTGCAAGAAATTTTTTGGTGTGCAAAGTTTCATGAAAGTCGGTTCAGATTTAGATATAGCTCCCATATATAGTTTCGCCCGATTTTAGGTAATTGGTACACCAAAGTCGCTATATATCATTCGATTTGCATGAATTTTGGCATAGCGTACTGAATTAAGTCTAGAATGATTGTGCTAAGTTTCATGAAAATAGGTTCAGATTTCGATATAGCTCCCACATATATATATATATATATATATATATTTGTGTCCGATTTAATGTAAATAGTCCCTATATATCTTTCGATTTGCACGAAATTTAGTATAGAATAGTGAATTAGGTCAAGAATAATGTATGCTATGTTTCGTGAAAATCGGTACAGATTTAGATATAGCTCCCATATATAGTTTCGCCCGATTTTAGGTAAATGGTGCACCAAACTCCTGAAAATCATTCGATTTTGGCAAAGCGGACTGAATTAAGTCTAGAATAATGTGTGCAAAGTTTCGTGAAAATCGGTTCCCATATATAGTTTCGCCCGATTTTAGGTAAATGGTGCACCAAACGCCTGAAAATCATTCGATTTTGGCAAAGCGGACTGAATTAAGTCTAGAATAATGTGTGCAAAGTTTCGTGAAAATCGGTTCAGATTTAGATATAGCTCCCATATATATTTTCGTACGATTTTATGTAAATGGTGCACTAAAGCCTCTGTTTTGTTTCAAAACTTTTTTTGGGCAAAATCCCAACAACAACTAAAAATCACCGGTGGAGCACAACTGGAACAACAACGGCAATCAGGCACAACTTTAAAATAAATAAAAACACTTTTATTTTTTTTTTCGGGATATTGGGAAAAATCAACTTTCCTCTTTATTTGTATTTGTTAATAAAAATTAAATGAGACCGATTTTTCAATTAAAAATTCACAAAATTTATTTGCAGACTTTCGCTCCGCTCAACTACGTAACAACGAGTGATAAAATTTTATAATTAAAAAAAAAACTATTATTCGCTAGTATAAATTCCAACTAGTACGCCATTTGAGCATCCAACAAAAAAGTCCCAAGCTGCCCACCATTGTCACCAGATCGACCAGAGTTGTGATGGTTTGACATTAAAAACACAGGGTGTTCCAAACATAGCCATTTCACGAACGTGAACATCCCGGCCACCTTTCAGTCTTTCGGAACCAGAAAGTCCTGAAAACAGCTCGAAAAGCATGTAAAAGACAAATAAAAATAGAAAAAAAAGAATTAATAGGTTGTCGTAATAGTGCACAATAAAGTATGCACATTGATTTCACTTTTAATTCAATCTTAGAAATCACAAATAAAACAAACAAAAATTCAGAAAAATTCATTCAATTATTCATTCAGAATTCAATATTTCATTAAAATAACATGTTCAACAAATCGAACGAAAAACCAGTAAGGAAAGTAGTAAAGTCGGACGGGGCCGACTATATGATACCCTTCACCACTATGGGTATATTAAACAGGACTATTAACATGTAATTGGATGAAAAAAAGTAATATTTATCTAAATGTGAATCTACCTAGATCTATCCATAAAGTATGTTAATCGACTTCAAACAAATATAAATAAGTCCGTTGGGCTATGTCTGTACTTCTAGAAAACGCAACTACGTAATTGTATGCTCAATTTTGTGCGTTGTGCACAATTTGATGTCAATCTGACTAACATGAGGAGTCTGATGCCCAATTTACTTGAAATCGGTCGAAAATATATATGGAAGCTCTATCCAAATATTAAGCGATTTCAAACAAACTTGTCACAGGTTAGGTTATACTAATTTCAGAACGTTTTGTTTCTATTGGTTCCTTAGTACGTCAATTACTTAAAATCAATCTATAATAAAAGGGAGCTATATCTAAATCTGGACCGATTTTCACGAAACTTGGCAGACATCATTCTAGGCTCAATTCAGTACGTTATGACAAATTTCGTGCAAATCGAAAGTTATGTAGGGACTTTGGGGCACCATTTACATGAAATCGTACGAAACTATATGTGGGAGCTATATCTAAATCTGGGCCGATTTTCTCGAAACTTGGTAGACATCATTCTAGGCTCAATTCAGTGCGTTATGCCAAATTTCGTGCAAATCGAAAGCTATATAGGGACTTTGAGGCACCATTTACATGAAATCGGACGAAACTATATATGGGAGCTATATCTAAATCTGGACCGATTTTCTCCAAACTTGGCAGACATCACTCTAGGCTTAATTCAGTACGTTATGCCAAATTTCGTGCAAATCAAAAGATATATAGGGACTTTGGGGCACCATTTACATGAAATCGTACGAAACTATATATGGGAGCTATATCTAAATCTGGACCGATTTTCTCGAAACTTGGTAGACATCATTCCAGGCTCAATTCAGTACGTTATGCCAAATTTCGTGCAAATCGAAAGTTATATAGGGACTTTGAGGCACCATTTACATGAAATCGGACGAAACTATATATGGGAGCTATATCTAAATTTGGACCGATTTTCTCCAAACTTGGCAGACATCACTCTAGGCTTAATTCAGTACGTTATGCCAAATTTCGTGCAAATCGAAAGTTATATAGGGACTTTGAGGCACCATTTACATGAAATCGGACGAAACTATATATGGGAGCTATATCTAAATCTGGACCGATTTTCTCCAAACTTGGCAGACATCACTCTAGGCTTGATTCAGTACGTTATGCCAAATTTCGTGCAAATCAAAAGATATATACGGACTTTGGGGCACCATTTACATGAAATCGTACGAAACTATATATGGGAGCTAAATCTAAATCTGGACCGATTTTCTCCAAACTTGTTAGACATCATTCTAAGCTCAATTCAGTACGTTATGCCAAATTTCGCGCAAATCGAAAGATATATAGGGACTTTGGGGCACCTTTTACATGAAATCGGACGAAACTATATATGGGAGCTATATCTAAATCTGGACCGATTTTCTCCAAACTTGGCAGACATCACTCTAGGCTTAATTCAGTACGTTATACCAAATTTCGTGCAAATCAAAAGATATATAGGAACTTTGGGGCACCATATACATGAAATAGGACGAAACTATATATGGGAGCTATATCTAAATCTGGACCGATTTTCACGAAACTTGGCAGACATCATTCTAGACCTAAATGATTAAGCTGTACCATGCCAAATTTGAAGGGTATAATAAAAAAATCCAATTGGAGGGAATCTGCAAGAGGGTAAAATGTTAAATTGTATCATGGTTAAAGGAAATATAGGTGGTGCCTTACAACAAACTATGGGGTATAAGTCCCGGATATTATGTATCCAAATATCGTGAATTGTGCCAAAGGTTTTCCTAGAGCACCACCGCTTATACCATTTCTCATAATTTTGGAATATAAATCTCCACCTAATGTTATGTGGACTGGAGCCGATGTGTAAAAATGTTCGTCAGCCAGCTGCAACCCGGGAAACTCCTCCACAATTCGAGCATCGACGGATTTCTTCGGAGTAACGACGGTGTGATTACGACGAACTTCAGCATATGTCTGCACAGTTGCTGCCATCCCGTAATTACCCCTCAGTTGAATTAGGCACCTGGTTTTGTTTCCGACACGGACAACCTTTTGGTTCATTCTCTTCACCAGAGACTCCGCTACAATAGAGTTCTCAATACTGGGGTCAATCAATGCTCTCTCGTGTATATATCGATCCCCACAAATGATTTTGACTATTGCAGTTGCCTTTAATAATATAGTCTCCTGTAGACTATATGTCGGGATAACTTCCGTTGACGTGTCCTTTCTTCTATACGCTGAACTCTTCCGGCTATTATATGGCACCACTTCTGACGAATGTTTCTTGGAAACCTGTTTGGACGAACTAGGTGGTTTTTGTAGCCAAGCCAAAACAATCATTGAATCGGACCAACAATAAAATTTTGTATCTTTTTCATCCAGACACAAATCAACTCTAACGGATCCCATAAGCTCTGATAACAAAAGAGCGCCGCAAAGTTCAAGCCTAGGCAACGAGACAATTTTTAAAGGAGCGACTCTGGACTTTGCCAACAACAAATGTGTCTGTACCGACCCATCCGCAGATGCTACGCGTACATAAACACAAGCTCCATATGCTTTCTCAGAAGCATCTGAAAATCCATGAATCTCAACCTTGACATTCGGTTGAAACCCAACCCATCTTGGTATTTTAATATTATTTAGGAAAACATAATCTTCGATGAACTGAGTCCATTTATGTTGACTTTTTTCAGTCAGTTCATCATCCCATCCAATTCCTTCTGTCCAAATCTCTTGCATTAACATTTTGGCAACAACTATAACCGGGCCTAGCCAACCTGCCGGGTCGAACAAACTTGCAATAATGGACAAAACCTCTCTTTTGGTAAAATTTGATTTAATTTCAATCGGGATCACCGCAAAATAAAAACAGTCTCCCTTGGCATTCCATCTAATACCTAATGTCTTCGCATTACTCTCGTCCTCAATCTCCAAAAAATTTTCCGAGAGAAGATGGTCAAGCGGCAGTCCTTCCAAAATTTTCTCTTCATTTGATGTCCATTTCCTCATAGAAAATCCCGCAGAAGACAGAGCGCGAATCAATTGATCCCTAGCTTGAATTGCTAATGATAATTCATGAGCCCCAGCGAGAGCATCATCCACGTACATCATACGGCGTAAAATTTTAGCCGCTAAAGGCAAATCCTTTTCAACATCAGTGGCTAATTGAAGCAAAGTTCTAATAGCCAAAAATGGTGCGCAGTTAACACCAAACGTCACTGTTTTCAATTCAAAATCTTTTACAACATCTTTGGGGTCTTTTCGAAAAACTATTCTCTGGAACTTGGTATGTTCTTTATGCAACCAAATTTGACGATACATTTTTTCTATATCACCATTAAATACAAAACGATAAAATCGCCAGCGAATTATCAATAACATCAAGTCATTCTGTAAAATGGGACCAGGATAGAGAACGTCGTTCAAACTCAAGCCCGTACTCGATTTGCTAGAAGCGTTAAAAACTACCCTAACCTTCGTGGAAGAACTTTCGGGTTTTATTACCGCATGATGCGGCATATAAAAAGAGGACACATCTTCTAGACTATGGGTAACCTCCATCATATGACCGAGTGTCACATATTCCTCCAAAACATTATCATATATGGACTTGAATTCCGGTTTTTTGGACAATGACATCTCATTTCTCAAAAATTGTCGACAAGCTCTTGTTCTTGAAACCCCCAAACTGTTTCCATCAGCAAATTGAGGCTTGAAAGGCAAAGAAACCACGTATCTTCCATCCGATAATCTCTTAGTAGTTTTCTTATAAACCTCTTCACAATATTCATCTTCAGCGCTGTATTCTGAGATTTTAGGCGGCTCTTCCAATTTCCAAAATTTTTCTAAAATCTTATCCACCTCTACAGCCGTACAAAAAGAGACACAAGTCGTAAAAGTCCCCGGGTTTGCATTCCAAATTGGGCCTGTTAAAACCCAACCAAAAATAGTTTCTTGTGCCACAAGAGAACCTAAAACATTTCGTTGCACACCATTCAGTAAAATTTGAGGATAAATACCACCTCCTATCAAAAGATCGACCTGATCACTTTTAGCAAATTTT